>NC_080711.1:25540835-25665835 GCF_019097595.1 Hemibagrus wyckioides
TGTGTTCACTGCACCGCTATCTGTGTTAGTAATTCAGTCTCTGTGCACACTGCATTCAGTCTCTGTGTTCACACTGCACCACTATCTGTGTTAGCATTCAGTCTCTGTGTTCACACTGTACCATTATCTGTGTTCAGCATTCAGTCTCTGTGTTTAGGTCAGTCTCTGTGTTCACACTGTACCGCTATCTGTGTTAGCATTCAGTCTCTGTGTTCACACTGTACCACCTATCTGTGCTAGCATTCAGCCCTGTGTTAGCATTCAGTCTCTGTGTTAGCATTCAGTCTCTGTGTTAGCATTCAGTCTCTGTGTTCACACTGTACCACTATCTGTGTTAGCATTCAGTCTCTGTGTTGTTCAGTCTCTGTGTTAGCATTCAGTCTGCAATGTGTTCAGCACTGCACCGACTCATCTACTCTGTGTTAGCATTCAGTCTCTGTGTTAGCATTCAGTCTCTGTTCACATTGTACACTATCTGTGTGTTAGCATTCAGTCTCTGTGTTAGCATTCAGTCTCTGTGTTCACACTGCACCGCTATCTGTGTTAGCATCTGTCTCTGTGTGTTAAGTATCTGGCCCTGTGTTCACATTGTACCAGTCTCTGTGCTAGCATTCAGCCTCTGTGTTAGCACATTCAGTCTCTCTGTGTTCACACTGCACTACTATCTGTGTTAGCATTCAGTCTCTGTGTTAGCATTCAGTCTCTGTGTTCACAACTGCGCTATCTGTGTTAGCATTCAGTCTCTGTGTTCACACTGTACCACTAATCTGTGTTGTATCCAGCATTCAAAGGGTATCTGGTCTCTGTGTTCACACTGTACCACTATCTGTGTTAGCATTCTGGCCCTGTGTCCACACTGTACGACTATCTGTGTTAGCATTCAGTCTCTGTGTTCACACTGCACCGCTTATCTGTGTTAGCATTCAGTCTCTGTGTTAGCATTCAGTCTCTGTGTTCACATTGTACCACTATCTGTGTTAGCATTCAGTCTCTGTGTTCCACACTGCACCGCTATCTGTGTTAGCATTCAGTCTCTGTAAGTTAGCATTCCCAGTCTCTGTGTTCACATTTGTACCACTCATCTTCGTATTAGCATGCTCCAGTCTCTGTGTTCACACTGCACGACTGTCTGTGCTAGCATTCAGCCCTGTGTTAGCATTCAGTCTCTAAACATTGTACCACTCCATCTGTGTTACATTCAGTCTCTGTGTTCACACTGCACGACTGGTTCTAGCATTCAGATCTCTGTGTCTCAGCATCTGTACCACTATCTTGTGTTAGCATTCAGTCTCATGTGTTCACACTGTACTCACTCATCTGTGTTAGCATTCAGTCTCTGTGTTCACACTGTACCACTATCTGTGTTAGCATTCAGTCTCTGTGTTCACACTGTACCACTATCTGTATGTTAGCATTTCAGATCTCTGTGTTCACACTGGTACCACTATCTGTGTTAGCATTCAGTCTCTGTGTTCACACTGTAACCACTATCTGTGTTAGGCATTCAGTCTGTGTTAGAATTCAGTCTCTCTGTGTTCACACTGTACCACTATCTGTGTTAGCATTCAGAGTCTCTGTGGGGTTAGCATTCAGTCTCTGTGTTCACACTGTACCACTATCTGTGTTAGCATTCAGTCTCTGTGTTCACACTGTACCACTATCTGTGTTAGCATTCAGTCTCTGTGTTCACACTGCACCACTGTCTGTGCAGCATTTAGCATTCAGTCTCTGTGTTCACACTACTTTTACCGCTATCTGATGTTAGCATGTTCAGTCTCTGTGTTAGCATTCAGTCTCTGTGTTCACACTGTACCACTATCTGTGTTAGCATTCAGTCTCTGTGTTCACACTGTACCACTATCTGTGTTAGCATTCAGTCTCTGTGTTCACACTGTACCACTATCTGTGTTAGCATTCAGTCTCTGTGTTCACTGTACCACTATCTGTGTTAGCATTCAGTCTCTGTGTTCACACTGTACCACTCATCTGTGTTAGCATTCAGTCTCTGTGTTCACACAGTACCACTATCAGTGCTATCATTCAGCCTCTGTGTTCACACTGTACCACTATCTGTGTTACCATTCAGTCTCTGTGTCCACACTCTACCACTATCTGTGTTAGCATTCAGTCTCTGTGTTCACACTGTACCACTATCTGTGTTAGCATTCAGTCTCTGTGTTCACACTGTAAATCACTATCTGTGTTAGCATTCAGTCTCTGTGTTCACACTGCACCACTAATCTGTGTTAGCATTCAGTCTCTGTGTTCACACTGTACCACTATCTGTGTTAGCATTCAGTCTCTGTGTTCACACTGTACCACTCTGATTCTGTAAAGTTTAGCATTCAGTCTCTGTGTTCACACTGTACCACTATCTGTGTTAAAGCATTCAGTCTCTGTGTTCACACTGTACCACTATCTGTTTGCATCTCAGTCTCTGTGTTCACACTGTACCACTATCTGTGTTAGCATTCAGTCTCTGTGTTCACACTGTACCACTATCTGTGGTAGCATTCAGTCTCTGTGTTCACACCAGGTACCACTATCTGTGTTAGCATTCAGTCTTTGTGTTCACACTGTACCACTATTCTGTGTTAGCATCTAAGTCTCTGTGTTCACACTGTACCACTATCTGTGTTAGGCATTCAGTCTCTGTAATGTTAGCATTCAGTCTCCTGTGTTCTCACACTGTACCACTATCTGTGTTAGCATTCAGTCTCAGTGTTCACACTGTACCCACTATCTGTGTTAGCATTCAGTCTCTGTGTTAGCATTCAGTCTCTGTGTTCACACTGTACCACTCATCTGTGTTAGGGCATTCAGTCTCTGTGTTCACACTGTACCACACTATCTGTGTTAGCATTCAGTCTCTGTGTTCACACACTGTACCACTGTCTGTGTTAGCATTCAGTCTCTGTGTTAGCATTCAGTCTCTGTGTTCACACTGTACCACTATCTACAGTGTTAGCATTCAGGGTCTCTGTGTTCACACTGTACCACTATCTGTGTTAGCATTCAGTCTCTGTGGGGTAGCATTTCTCCAGTCTCTGTGTTCACACTGTACCACTTATCTGTGTGTTAGCATTCAGTCTCTGTGTTCACACTGTACCATTGGCTATCTGTGTTAGCATTCAGTCTCTGTGTTCACACTGTACCACTATCTGTGTTAGGCATTCAGTCTCTGTTTTCACACTGTACCACTATCTGTGTTAGCATTCCAGTCTCTGTGTTCACACTGTAGCCCACTATCTGTGTTAGCATTCAGTCTCTGTGTTAGCATTCAGTCTCTGTGTTCACATTGTACCACTATCTGTGTTAGCATTTACCAGTCTCTGTGTTCACATCTCGTACCACTTACTCTGTGCTTAGCATTCAGTCTCTGTGTTCACATTGTACCACTATCTGTGTTAGCATCTCAGTCTCTGTGTTCACACATGTACCACTATCTGTAAGTTAGCATTCAGTCTCTGTGTTAGCATTCAGTCTCTGTGTTCACATTTGTACCACTATCTGTGTTAGCATTCAGTCTCTGTGTTCACACTGTACCACTTAACTCTGTGTTAGCATTCAGTCTCTGTGTTCACACTGTACACCACTCATCATGTCAATTGCAGCATTCCCAGTCTCTGTGTTCACACTGCAATACCACTATCTGTGTTAAAGCATTCAGTCTCATGTTGTTCACACTGTATGCCCACTTATCTGTGTTAGCATTCAGTCTCTGTGTTTCACACTGTACCACACTCATCTGTGTTAGCATTCAAGTCTCTGTGTATGTGTAGCATTTCCAGTCTCTGTGTTCACACTGGATGTACCACTCATCTGTGTTAGCATTCCCAGTCTCTGTGTTCACACTGTACCACACTATCTGTGTTAGCATCTCAGTTCCTCTGTGTTAGCATTACCCAGTCTCTGTGTTCTACACATGTACTGGAGCTATCTGTAAAGTTAGCATTCAGTCCTCTGTAAGTTCACACTGTACCACTATCTGTGTTTAGCATTCAGTCTCTGTAGTTCACACTGTACCACTATCTGTGTTAGCATTCAGTCTCTGTGTGTTCATACACTGTACCACTATCTGTGTCTAGCATTCAGTCTCTGTGCGTTCACACTGTACCACTATCTGTGTTAGCATTCAGTCTCTGTGTTCACACTGTACCACTATCTGTGTTGCAGCATTCCAGTCTCTGTGTTCTCACACTGTACCACTATATCTGTGTTAGCATTTCCCAGTCTCTGTGTTCACACTGTACACACCACTATCTGTGTTAGCATTCGATCAGTCTCTGTGTTCACACTGTACCACTATCTGTGTTAGCATTCAGTCTCCTGTGTTCCACACTGCACCACTATCTGTGTTAGCATTCAGTCTCTGTGTTCCACACTGTACCACTCATCTGTGTTAGCATTCAGTCTCTGTGTTCACACTGTACACCCACTATCTGTGTTAGCATTCAGTCTCTGTGTTCACGCTGTACCACTATCCTGTGTTAGCATCTTCAGTCTCTGTGTTCACACTGCACCACTCATCTGTGTTAGCATTCAGTCTCTGTGTTCTTGCACTGCACCACTTATCTGTGTTAGCATTCAGTCTCTGTGTTCACACTGTACCACTCATCTGTGTTAGCATTCAGTCTCTGTGTTCACACTGTACCACTCCATCTGTGTTAGCATGTTCAGTCTCTGTGTTCACACTGTACCACCATCCACTGTGTTAGCATTCAGTCTCTGTGTTCACACTGTACCACTATCTGTAAGTAATGGCGTTCAGTCTCTGTGTTAGCATCTCAGTCTCTGTGTTCACACCTGTACCTACTATCTGTGTTTAGCATTCAGTCTCTGTGTTCACACATGTACCACTATCTGTGTTAGCATTCAGTCTCTGTGGTTCACACTGTACCACTGTCTATTGTGTGTTCAGCATTCAGTCTCTGTGTTCCAGCATTCAGTCTCTGTGTTCACACTGTACCACTCATCTGTGTTTAGCATTCAGTCTCTAGTGTTCACACTGTACCACTATCTGTGTTAGCATTCAGTCTCTGTGTTAGCATTCAGTCTCTCTGTCATTTCACACTGTACCACTATCTGTGTTTAGCATTCAGTCTCTGTGTTCTACACTGTACCACTATCTGTGTTAGCATTCAGTCTCTGTGTTCACACTGTACCACTATCTGTGTTAGCATTCAGTCTCTGTTTTCACACTGTACCACTATCTGTGTTAGCATTCAGTCTCTGTGTTCACACACTGCTACCACACTATCTGTGTTAGCATTCAGTCTCTGTGTTAGCATTCAGTCTCTGTGTTCACATTGTACCACTCATCTGTGTTAGCATTCAGGTCCTCTGTGTTCACACTGTACCACTATCTGTGTTTAGCATTCAGTCTCTGTGTTCACATTGTACCACTATCTGTGCTTAGCATTCAGTCTCTGTGTTCACACTTGTACCACTATCTGTGTTAGCATTCAGTCTCTGTGTTAGCATTCAGTCTCTGTGTTCACATTGTACCACTATCTGTTATTTAGCATTCAGTCTCTGTGTGTTCACACTGTACCACTACTCTGTGTTAGCATTCAGTCTCTGTGTTAGCATTCAGTCTCTGTGTTCACAACTGTACCACTATCTGTGTGTTAGCATTCAGTCTCTGTGTTCACACTGTACCACTATCTGTGTTAGCATTCAGTCTCTGTGTTAGGCATTCAGTCTCTGTGTTCACACTGTACCACTATCTGTGTTAGCATTCCAGTCTCTGTGTTCACACTGTACCACTATCTTGTGTTAGCATTCAGTCTCTGTGTTCACACTGTACCACTATCTGTGTTAGCATGTCAGTCTCTGTATGTTAGCATTCAGTCTCTGTGTTCACACTGCACCGATTATCTGTGTTAGCATTCAGTCTCTGTGTTCACACTGTACCACTATCTGTGTTAGCATTCAGTCTCTGTGTTGGCTTGATTCAGTCTCTGTGTTCACACATGTACCACTCATCTGTGTTAGCATCTCAGTCTCTGTGTTCACATTGTACCACTATCTGTGTTAGCATTCAGTCTCTCAGTGTTCACACTGTACCACTATCTGTGTTAGCATTCAGTCTCTGTGTTCACACTGTAAATTTTCACTATCTGTAGTTAGCATTCAGTCTCCTGTGTTTAGCATTCCAGTCTCTGTGTTCACACTGTACCACTATCCTGTGTTAGCATTCAGTCTCTGTGTTCACACTGTACTACACTATCTGTGTTAGCATTCAGTCTCTGTGTTCTACATTTGTTGCACCACTATCTGTGTGTTAGCATTCAGTCTCTGTGTTCACACTGTACCACTATCTGTGTTAGCATTCAGTCTCTGTGTTAGCATTCTCAGTCTCTGTGTTCACATTGTACCACTATCTGTGTTAGCATTCCAGTCTCTGTGTTCACACTGTACCACTATCTGTGTTAGCATTCAGTCTCTGTGTTCACACTGTACAAACACTATCTGTGTTAGCATTCCAGTCTCCTGTGTTCACACTGTACCACTATCTGTGTTAGCATTCAGTCTCTGTGTGTTCACACTGTACCACTATCTGTGTGTTAGCATTCAGTACTCTGTGTTCACACTGTATACCACAATCTGTAAAGTTAGCATTCAGTCTCTGTGTTAGCATTCAGTCTCTGTGTTCACACTCGTCAAACGAATATCTGTGTTAGCATTCAGTCTCTCTGTGTTAGCATTCAGTCCCTGTGTTCACACTGTACCACTATCTGTGTTAGCATTTCAGTCTCTCTTGTGTTCACGCTTGTACCACTAACTCTGTGTTAGCATTCAGTCTCTGTGTTCCACACTGCACCACTATCTGTGTTAGCATTTCAGTCTCTGTGTTCACACTGTACCACTATCTGTGTGTTAGCATTCCAGTCTCTGTGTTCACACTCCGTACCACCACTATCATGTGTTAGCATTCCAGTCTCTGTGTTCACACTGTAAATTCCACTACTCTGTGTTTAGCATTCAGTCTCTGTGTTCACACTGGGTACCTACCATCTGTAAGTTAGCATCTCAGGTCTCTGTGTTTACACACTGTACCCTACTATCTTTGTGTTAGCTGTTCAGTCTCTGTGTTAGCATTCAGTCTCACTGTGTGTTCACACTGTACCACTATTCTGTGTTAGCATTCAGTCTCTGTGTTCACACTGTGCCACACTATCTGTGTTAGCATTCAGTCTCTGTGTTCACACTGTACCACTGTCTGTGTTAGCATTTGTCCAGTCTCTGTGTTAGCATTCAAGTCTCTGTGTTCCACACTGTACCACTATCTGTGTTAGCATTCAGTCTCTGTGTTCACACTGTACCACTATCTGTGTTAGCATTCAGTCTCTGTGTTAGCATTCAGTCTCTGTGTTCACACTGTACCACTATCTGTGTTAGCATTCAGTCTCTGTAAATTTCACACTGTACCACTATCTGTGTTAGCATTCAGTCTCTGTGTTCACACTGTACCACTATCTGTAAGTTTAGCATTCCAGTCCCTCTTGTTTTCACACTGTACTCACTATCTGTGTGTTAGCATTCAGTCTCTGGTCTGTTCACACTGTACTCACTATCTGTGCTAGCATTCAGTCTCTGTGTTAGCATTCAGTCTCTGTGTTCACATTTGTACTTACACTATCTGTGTTAGCATTCCAGTCTCTGTGTTCACACTGTACCACTATCTGTGTTAGCATTCAGTCTCTGTGTGTTCACAAAATTGTACCACTATCTGTGTTAGCATTCAGTCTCTGTGTTCACACTGTACCACTATCTGTGTTAGCATGTTCAAGTCTCTGTGTTAAGCATTCCAGTCTCTGTTGTTCACATTGTACCACTCATCTGTGTTAGCATTCAGTCTCTGTGTTCCTACACTGTACACTCATCTGTGCTAGTAGCATTCCCAGTCTCTGTGTTAGCATTCAGTCTCTGTGTCTCACACTGTACCACTATCTGTGTTAGCATTCCAGTCCTCTGTGTTCACACTGTACCACACTATCTGTGCTAGCATTCCCAGTCTCTGTGTTTAGCATTCAGTCTCTGTGTTCCTACACTGTACCACTATCTGTGTTAGCATTCAGTCTCTGTGTTCACACTGTACCACTCAATTATCTGCATGTGTTAGCATTCAGTCTCTGTGTTCACACTGTACCACTATCTGTGTTAGCATTCCAGTCTCTGTGTTAGCATCTTCAGTCTCTGTGTAAGCTCACACTGGGTACCTAACTATCTGTGTATAGCATTCAGTCCTCTGTGTTCACACTGTCACCACTATCTGTGTTAGCATTCAGTCTCTGTGTTAGCATTCAGTCTCTGTGTTCACACTGTACCACACTCATCTGTGTTAGCATTCAGTCTCTGTGTTCCACATTGTACCACTATCTGTGTTAGCATTCAGTCTCTGTGTTCACACTGTACCACTTACCCTCTGTGTTAGCATTCAGTCTCTGTGTTCACACTGTAACACTCATCTGTGTTAGCATTCAGTCTCTGTGTTAGCATTCAGTCTCTGTGGTTCACACTGTACCACTATCTGTGTTAGCCCAGTATTCAGTCTCTGTAAGTTCACACACTGTACCACTATCTGTGTTAGCATTCAGTTCTCTCTGTGTTCTACATTGTACCACTATCTGTGTTAGCATTCAGTCTCTCTGTGTTCACACTGTACCACTATTCTGTGTTAGCATTCAGTCTCCTGTGTTAGCTTATTCCAGTCTCTGTGTTCACATTTGTACCACTCATCTGTGTTAAGCATTCAGTCTCTGTGTTCACACTGTACCACTATCTGTGTGTTAGCATTCAGTCTCTGTGTTCACACTTTCGTACCACTATCTGTAAAGTTAGCCTTCAGTCTCTGTAGTTCACACTGTACCACTATCTGTGTTAGCATTCAGTCTCTGTGTTCACACTGTACCACTATACTGTGTTAGCATTCAGTCTCTGTGTTCCACACTGTACCACAATCTGTGTTAGCATTTCAGTCTCTGTGTTAGCATTCAGTCTCTGTGTTCACACTGTCTGACTATCTGTGTTAGCATTCAGTCTCTGTGTTAGTAAGCATTCAGTCTCTGTGTTCACACTGTACCACTATCTGTGTTAGCATTCTAGTCTCTGTGTTCACATTGTACCACTATCTGTGTTAGCTTATTCAGTCTCTGTGTTCACACTAAAATGCCGCTTATCTGTGTTAGCATTCAGTCTCTGTGTTCAGCACTGTACCGCTATCTGTGTTAGCATTCAGTCTCTGTGTTCACACTGTGCACCACTATGCCTGTGTTAGCATTCAGTCTCTGTGTTAGCATTCAGTCTCTGTGTTCACACTGTACCAGCTATCTGTGTTAGCATTCCCAGTCTCTGTGTTCACAATGCACACCAGCTATCTGTGTTAGCATTTCAGTCTCTTGTGTTCACACTGTACCGCTTATCTTTGTGTTAGCATTCCAGTCTCACTGTGTTGCAGCATTCAGTCTCTATTGTTCACACTGCACTGCTATCTGTGTTAGCTTATTCAGTCTCTGTGTTAGCATTCAGTCTCTGTGTTCACACTGTACGCTTATCTGTGTTAGCATTCAGTCTCTGTGTTAGCATTCAGTCTGTGTTCACACTGCACCGCTATCTGTGTTAGCATTCAGTCTCTGTGTTAGCCATTCAGTCTCTGTGTTAGCATTCAGTCTCTGTGTTCACAATGCACACGCTATCTGTGTTAGCATTCACTCTCTGTGTTAGCATTCAGTCTCTGTGTTCACAATGCACCGCTATCTGTGTTAGCTTATTCAGTCTCTGTGTTAGCATTCAGTCTCTGTGTGTCACACTGCACCGCTATCTGTGTTAGCATTCAGTCTCTGTGTTTAAGCATTCAGTCTCTGTGTGTTAGCATTCAGTCTCTCTGTGTTCACACTGCACCGCTTATCTGTGTTAGCATTCAGTCTCTGTGTTAGCATTTCAGTCTCTGTGTTCACATTGTACCACTATCTGTGTTAGCATTCAGTCTCTGTGTGTTAGCATTCAGTCTCTGTGTTAGCATTCAGTCTCTGTGTTCACATTGTACTCACTATCTGTGTTAGCATTCCAGTCTCTGTGTTAGCATTCAGTCTCTGTGTTTCACACTGTACCACTATCTGTGTTAGCATTCCAGTCTTTGTGTTCACACTGCCCACCGCGCTATCTGTTTTAGCATTCAGTCTACTTGTGTTCACACTGCACCGCTATCTGAGTTAGCATTCAGTCTCTGTGTTAGCATTCAGTCTCTGTGTTCACACTGCACCGCTATCTGTGTTAGCATTCAGTCTCTGTGTTAGCATTCCAGTCTCTGTGTTAGCAAGATTCAGTCTCTGTGTTCACATTGTACCACTATCTGTGTTTAGCATTCAGTCTCTGTGTTCACACTGTACCACTATCTGTGTTAAAGCATTCAGTCTTCTTTGTGTTCACACTGCACCGCTATCTGTTTTTAGCTTATCTCAGTCTCTGTGTTAGCATTCAGTCTCTGTGTTCACACTGCACCGCTATCTGTGTTAGCATTTCAGTCTCTGTAAGTTAGCATCTCAGTCTTTGTGTTAGGCATTCAGTCTCTGTGTGTTAGGATTCTAGTCTCTGTGTTCACACTGCACCGCTTATCTGTGTTAGCATTCAGTCTCTGTAAGTGTTTAGCATTCAGTCTCTGTGTGGTAGCATTCAGTCTCTGTGTTCACACTGCACCACTATCTAGGTTAGCATTCAGTCTCTGTGTTAGCATTCAGTCTCTGTGTTCACACTGCACACGCTTATCTGTGTTAGCATTCAGTCTCTGTGTTTAGCATTCAGTCTCCTGTGTTAGCATTCAGTCTCTGTGTTAGCATCTGCCCCCTTCTCTCTCTCTCCCCCTCTCAGTCTCTTCAGTGGGAAAATCACACTGCACAGCGCCATCTGTGTTAGCATTCAGTCTCTGTGTTCACACTGCACCGCTATCTGTGTTTAGCATTCAGTCTCTGTGTTGCTTTATTCCAGTCTCTGTGTTCACATTTGTACCACTATCTGTGTTAGCATTCAGTCTCTGTGTTCACACTGCCACGACTGTCTCGTGTTAGCATTCAGTCTCTGTGTTCACACTGCACCGCTACTATCTGTGTTAGCATTCAGTCTCTGTGTTTCACTTGCTGTTACCACTATCTATGTTTAGCATTCAGTCTCTGTGTTCACACTGCACAACTGTCTGTGTTAGCATTCCAGTCTCTCTGTGTTCACATTGTACCACTATCTGTGTTAGCATTCAGTCTCTGTGTTCACACTGTACCACTCATCTCTAATGGTGTTAAAGCATTCAGTCTCTGTGTTCACACTGCACCGCTATCTGTGTTAGCATCTTCAGTCTCTGTGTTCACACCTGTACTCACTATCTGTGTGTTCACACTGTACCACTCATCTGTGTTTAGCATTCAGTCTCTGTGTTCACACTGCACCGCTATCTGTGTTAGCATTACAGTCTCTCTGTGTTAGCATTCAGTCTCTGTGTTTCACACTGTACCGCTATCTGTGTTAGCATTCAGTCCTCTGTGTTCACACTGTACCACTTATCTGTGTTAGCTTATTCAGTCTCTGTGTTAGCATTCAGTCTCTGTGTTCACACTGCACCGCTATCTGTGTTAGCATTCTAGTCTCTGTGTTAGCATTCAGTCTCTGTGTTAGCATTCAGTCTCTGTGTTCACACTGCACCACTATCTGTGTTAGCATTCCCAGTCTCTGTGTTAGCATTCAGTCTCTGTGTTCACAATGCACACGCTATCATGTGCTTGTTAGCATTCAGTCTCTGTGTTAACATTCAGTCTCTCTGTGTTAGCATTCAGTCTCTGTGTTCACACTGCACCGCTATCTGTGTTAGCATTCAGTCTCCTGTGTTAGCATTCAGTCTCTGTGTTCACATTGTACCACTATCTGTGTTAGCATTCAGCCCTCTCTGTGTTAGCATGTTCAGTCTCTGTGTTCACACTGCACCGCTTATCTGTGTTTAGCATTCAGTCTCTGTGTTAGCATTCAGTCTCTGTGTTAGCATTCATCTGTGTGCTGTATTCAGTCTCTGTGTTCACACTGCACCACTCATCTGTGTTAGCATTCAGTCTCTGTGTTAGCATTCAGTCCTCTGTGTTCACAATGCACCGCTTATCTGTGTTAGCTTATTCAGTCTCTGTGTTCCACACTGTACCACTCATCTGTGTTAGCATTCAGTCTCTGTGTTCACACTGTACCACTATCTGTGTTAGCATTCAGTCTCTGTGTTTCACACTGCCACGACTGTCTGTGTTAGCATTCCAGTCTCTGTGTTCTACACTGCACCGCTATCTGTGTTAGCATTCAGTCTCTGTGTTAGCATCTCAGTCCTCTGTGTTCACATTGTACCACTATCTGTGTTAGCTGGTGCTCAGTCTCTCGTGTTCACACTGCACCGCTATCTGTGTTAGCATATTTGTCTCTGTGTTAGCATTCAGTCTCTGTGTTCACATTTCGTACCACTATCTGTGTTAGCATTCAGTCTCTGTGTTCACACTGCCTGACTGTCTGTGTTAGCATTCAGTCTCTGTGTTCACACTGTACCACTATCTGTGTTAGCTTATTCAGTCTCTGTGTTCACACTGTACCACTTATCTGTGTTAGCATTCAGTCTCTGTGTTCACACTGTACCACTATCTGTGTTCAGCATTCAGTCTCTGTGTTCACACTGTACCACTATCTGTGTTAGCATTCAGTCTCTGTGTTCACACTGTACCACTATCCTGTGTTAGCATTCAGTCTCTGTGTTTCACACTGCTTTACCACTCATCTGTGTTAGCATTCAGTCTCTGTGTTCACACTGTACCACTATCTGTGTTAGCATTCAGTCTTTGTGTGTTAGAAATTCAGTCTCTGTGTTCACACTGTACCACTATCTGTGTTAGCATTCAGTCTCTGTGTTGCAGCATTCAGTTCTCTGTGTTCACACTGTACCACTATCTGTGCTAGCATTCAGTCTCTGTGTTCACAGTGTACCACTATCTGTGTTAGCATTCAGTCTCTGTGTTCACACTGCACGACTGTCTGTGTTAACATTCACTCTCTGTGTTCACACTGCACCGCTATCTGTGTTAGCATTCAGTCTCTGTGTTAGCATTCAGTCTCTGTGTTCACACTGTACCACTATCTGTGTTAGCATTCAGTCTCTGTGTTCACACTGTACCACTATCTGTGTTAGCATTCAGTCTCTGTGTTCACACTGTACCACTATCTGTGTTAGCATTCAGTCTCTGTGTTCACACTGTACCACTATCTGTGTTAGCATTCAGTCTCTGTGTTCACACTGTACCACTATCTGTGTTAGCATTCAGTCTCTGTGTTCACACTGTACCACTATCTGTGTTAGCATTCAGTCTCTGTGTTCACACTGTACCACTATCTGTGTTAGCATTCAGTCTCTGTGTTCACACTGTACCACTATCTGTGTTAGCATTCAGTCTCTGTGTTCACACTGTACCACTATCTGTGTTAGCATTCAGTCTCTGTGTTCACACTGCACCACTATCTGTGTTAGCATTCAGTCTCTGTGTTCACACTGTACCACTATCTGTGTGTTAGCATTCAGTCTCTGTGTTCACACTGTACCACTATCTGTGTTAGCATTCAGTCTCTGTGTTCACACTGTACCACTATCTGTGTTAGCATTCAGTCTCTGTGTTCACACTGTACCACTATCTGTTTGCATTCAGTCTCTGTGTTCACACTGTACCACTATCTGTGTTAGCATTCAGTCTCTGTGTTCACACTGTACCACTCATCTGTGTTAGCATTCAGTCTCTGTGTTCACACGGTACCACTATCTGTGTTAGCATTCAGTCTTTGTGTTCTACACTGTACCACTATCTGTGTTTGCATTCAGTCTCTGTGTTCACACTGTACCACTATCTCTGTTAGCATTCAGTCTCTGTGTTAGCATTCAGTCTCTGTGTTCACACTGTACCACTATCTGTGTTAGCATTCAGTCTCTGTGTTCACACTGTACCACTATCTGTGTTAGCATTCAGTCTCTGTGTTAGCATTCAGTCTCTGTGTTCACACTGTACCACTATCTGTGTTAGCATTCAGTCTCTGTGTTCACACTGTACCACTATCTGTGTTAGCATTCAGTCTCTGTGTTCACACTGTACCACTGTCTGTGTTGGCATGTTCAGTCTCTGTGTTAGCATTCAGTCTCTGTGTTCACACTGTACCACTATCTGTGTTAGCATTCAGTCTCTGTGTTCACACTGTACCACTATCTGTGTTAGCATTCAGTCTCTGTGTTAGCATTCAGTCTCTGTGTTCACACTGTACCACTATCTGTGTTAGCATTCAGTCTCTGTGTTCACACTGTACCACTATCTGTGTTAGCATTCAGTCTCTGTGTTCACACTGTACCACTATCTGTCTTACCATTCAGTCTCTCTTTTCACACTGTACCACTATCTGTGTTAGCATTCAGTCTCTGTGTTCACACTGTACCACTATCTGTGTTAGCATTCAGTCTCTGTGTTAGCATTCAGTCTCTGTGTTCACATTGTACCACTATCTGTGTTAGCATTCAGTCTCTGTGTTCACACTGTACCACTATCTGTGTTAGCATTCAGTCTCTGTGTTCACATTGTACCACTATCTGTGTTAGCATTCAGTCTCTGTGTTCACACTGTACCACTATCTGTGTTAGCATTCAGTCTCTGTGTTAGCATTCAGTCTCTGTGTTCACATTGTACCACTATCTGTGTTAGCATTCAGTCTCTGTGTTCACACTGTACCACTATCTGTGTTAGCATTCAGTCTCTGTGTTCACACTGTACCACTATCTGTGTTAGCATTCAGTCTCTGTGTTCACACTGTACCACTATCTGTGTTAGCATTCAGTCTCTGTGTTCACACTGTACCACTATCTGTGTTAGCATTCAGTCTCTGTGTTCACACTGTACCACTATCTGTGTTAGCATTCAGTCTCTGTGTTCACACTGTACCACTATCTGTGTTAGCATTCAGTCTCTGTGTTAGCATTCAGTCTCTGTGTTCACACTGTACCACTATCTGTGTTAGCATTCAGTCTCTGTGTTCACACTGTACCACTATCTGTGTTAGCATTCAGTCTCTGTGTTAGCATTCAGTCTCTGTGTTCACACTGTACCCACTATCTGTGTTAGCATTCAGTCTCTGTGTTCACACTGTACCACTATCTGTGTTAGCATTCAGTCTCTGTGTTCACACTGTACCACTATCTGTGTTAGCATTCAGTCTCTGTGTTCACACTGTACCACTATCTGTGTTAGCATTCAGTCTCTGTGTTCACACTGTACCACTCATCTGTGTTAGCATTCAGTCTCTGTGTTAGCATTCAGTCTCTGTGTTCACATTGTACCACTATCTGTGTTAGCATTCAGTCTCTGTGTTCACACTGTACCACTATCTGTGTTAGCATTCAGTCTCTGTGTTCACATTGTACCACTATCTGTGTTAGCATTCAGTCTCTGTGTTCACACTGTACCACTATCTGTGTTAGCATTCAGTCTCTGTGTTAGCATTCAGTCTCTGTGTTCACATTGTACCACTATCTGTGTTAGCATTCAGTCTCTGTGTTCACACTGTACCACTATCTGTGTTAGCATTCAGTCTCTGTGTTAGCATTCAGTCTCTGTGTTCACACTGTACCACTATCTGTGTTAGCATTCAGTCTCTGTGTTCACACTGTACCACTATCTGTGTTAGCATTCAGTCTCTGTGTTAGCATTCAGTCTCTGTGTTCACACTGTACCACTATCTGTGTTAGCATTCAGTCTCTGTGTTCACACTGTACCACTATCTGTGTTAGCATTCAGTCTCTGTGTTCACACTGTACCACTATCTGTGTTAGCATTCAGTCTCTGTGTTAGCATTCAGTCTCTGTGTTCACACTGTACGACTATCTGTGTTAGCATTCAGTCTCTGTGTTCACACTGTACCACTATCTGTGTTAGCATTCAGTCTCTGTGTTAGCATTCAGTCTCTGTGTTCACACTGTACCACTATCTGTGTTAGCATTCAGTCTCTGTGTTCACATTGTACCACTATCTGTGTTAGCATTCAGTCTCTGTGTTCACACTGTACCACTATCTGTGTTAGCATTCAGTCTCTGTGTTCACACTGTACCACTATCTGTGTTAGCATTCAGTCTCTGTGTTAGCATTCAGTCTCTGTGTTCACACTGTACCACTATCTGTGTTAGCATTCAGTCTCTGTGTTCACACTGTACCACTATCTGTGTTAGCATTCAGTCTCTGTGTTCACATTGTACCACTATCTGTGTTAGCATTCAGTCTCTGTGTTCACACTGTACCACTATCTGTGTTAGCATTCAGTCTCTGTGTTAGCATTCAGTCTCTGTGTTCACATTGTACCACTATCTGTGTTAGCATTCAGTCTCTGTGTTCACACTGTACCACTATCTGTGTTAGCATTCAGTCTCTGTGTTCACACTGTACCACTATCTGTGTTAGCATTCAGTCTCTGTGTTCACACTGTACCACTATCTGTGTTAGCATTCAGTCTCTGTGTTCACACTGTACCACTATCTGTGTTAGCATTCAGTCTCTGTGTTCACACTGTACCACTATCTGTGTTAGCATTCAGTCTCTGTGTTAGCATTCAGTCTCTGTGTTCACACTGTACGACTATCTGTGTTAGCATTCAGTCTCTGTGTTAGCATTCAGTCTCTTTGTTCACACTGTACCGCTATCTGTGTTAGCATTCAGTCTCTGTGTTCACACTGTACCGCTATCTGTGTTAGCATTCAGTCTCTGTGTTCACACTGTACCGCTATCTGTGTTAGCATTCAGTCTCTTTGTTCACACTGTACCGCTATCTGTGTTAGCATTCAGTCTCTTTGTTCACACTGTACCACTATCTGTGTTAGCATTCAGTCTCTGTGTTAGCATTCAGTCTCTGTGTTCACACTGTACCGCTATCTGTGTTAGCATTCAGTCTCTGTGTTCACAATGCACCGCTTATCTGTGTTAGCATTCAGTCTCTCTGTTCACACTGTACCGCTATCTGTGTTAGCATTCAGTCTCTGTGTTAGCATTCAGTCTCTGTGTTCACACTGCACTGCTATCTGTGTTAGCATTCAGTCTCTGTGTTAGCATTCAGTCTCTGTGTTCACACTGTACCGCTATCTGTGTTAGCATTCAGTCTCTGTGTTAGCATTCAGTCTCTGTGTTCACACTGCACCGCTATCTGTGTTAGCATTCAGTCTCTGTGTTAGCATTCAGTCTCTGTGTTAGCATTCAGTCTCTGTGTTCACAATGCACCGCTATCTGTGTTAGCATTCACTCTCTGTGTTAGCATTCAGTCTCTGTGTTCACAATGCACCGCTATCTGTGTTAGCATTCAGTCTCTGTGTTAGCATTCAGTCTCTGTGTTCACACTGCACCGCTATCTGTGTTAGCATTCAGTCTCTGTGTTAGCATTCAGTCTCTGTGTTAGCATTCAGTCCTCTGTGTTCACACTGCACCGCTATCTGTGTTAGCATTCAGTCTCTGTGTTAGCATTCAGTCTCTGTGTTCACATTGTACCACTATCTGTGTTAGCATTCAGTCTCTGTGTTAGCATTCAGTCTCTGTGTTCACACTGTACCACTATCTGTGTTAGCATTCAGTCTTTGTGTTCACACTGCACCGCTATCTGTTTTAGCATTCAGTCTCTGTGTTCACACTGCACCGCTATCTGAGTTAGCATTCAGTCTCTGTGTTAGCATTCAGTCTCTGTGTTCACACTGCACCGCTATCTGTGTTAGCATTCAGTCTCTGTGTTAGCATTCAGTCTCTGTGTTAGCATTCAGTCTCTGTGTTCACATTGTACCACTATCTGTGTTAGCATTCAGTCTCTGTGTTCACACTGTACCACTATCTGTGTTAGCATTCAGTCTTTGTGTTCACACTGCACCGCTTATCTGTTTTAGCATTCAGTCTCTGTGTTAGCATTCAGTCTCTGTGTTCACACTGCACCGCTATCTGTGTTAGCATTCAGTCTCTGTGTTAGCATTCAGTCTTTGTGTTAGCATTCAGTCTCTGTGTTAGGATTCAGTCTCTGTGTTCACACTGCACCGCTATCTGTGTTAGCATTCAGTCTCTGTGTTAGCATTCAGTCTCTGTGTTAGCATTCAGTCTCTGTGTTCACACTGCACCACTATCTAGGTTAGCATTCAGTCTCTGTGTTAGCATTCAGTCTCTGTGTTCACACTGCACCGCTTATCTGTGTTAGCATTCAGTCTCTGTGTTAGCATTCAGTCTCTGTGTTAGCATTCAGTCTCTGTGTTAGCATTCAGTCTCTGTGTTCACACTGCACCGCTATCTGTGTTAGCATTCAGTCTCTGTGTTCACACTGCACCGCTATCTGTGTTAGCATTCAGTCTCTGTGTTAGCATTCAGTCTCTGTGTTCACATTGTACCACTATCTGTGTTAGCATTCAGTCTCTGTGTTCACACTGCACCGCTATCTATGTTAGCATTCAGTCTCTGTGTTCACACTGCCACGACTGTCTGTGTTAGCATTCAGTCTCTGTGTTCACACTGCACCGCTATCTGTGTTAGCATTCAGTCTCTGTGTTCACACTGTACCACTATCTATGTTAGCATTCAGTCTCTGTGTTCACACTGCACAACTGTCTGTGTTAGCATTCAGTCTCTGTGTTCACATTGTACCACTATCTGTGTTAGCATTCAGTCTCTGTGTTCACACTGTACCACTATCTGTGTTAGCATTCAGTCTCTGTGTTCACACTGCACCGCTATCTGTGTTAGCATTCAGTCTCTGTGTTCACACTGTACCACTATCTGTGTTCACACTGTACCACTATCTGTGTTAGCATTCAGTCTCTGTGTTCACACTGCACCGCTATCTGTGTTAGCATTCAGTCTCTGTGTTAGCATTCAGTCTCTGTGTTCACACTGTACCGCTATCTGTGTTAGCATTCAGTCTCTGTGTTCAAACTGTACCACTATCTGTGTTAGCATTCAGTCTCTGTGTTAGCATTCAGTCTCTGTGTTCACACTGCACCGCTATCTGTGTTAGCATTCAGTCTCTGTGTTAGCATTCAGTCTCTGTGTTAGCATTCAGTCTCTGTGTTCACACTGCACCACTATCTGTGTTAGCATTCAGTCTCTGTGTTAGCATTCAGTCTCTGTGTTCACAATGCACCGCTATCTGTGTTAGCATTCAGTCTCTGTGTTAGCATTCAGTCTCTGTGTTAGCATTCAGTCTCTGTGTTCACACTGCACCGCTATCTGTGTTAGCATTCAGTCTCTGTGTTAACATTCAGTCTCTGTGTTCACATTGTACCACTATCTGTGTTAGCATTCAGTCTCTGTGTTAGCATTCCAGTCTCTGTGTTCACACTGCACACGCTATCTGTGTTAGCATTCAGTCTCTGTGTTAGCATCTCAGTCTCTGTGTTAGCATTCAGTCTCTGTGTTCACACTGCACCACTATCTGTGTTAGCATTCAGTCTCTGTGTTAGCATTCAGTCTCTGTGTTCACAATGCACACGCTATCTGTGTTAGCATTCAGTCTCTGTGTTCACACTGTACCACTATCTGTGTTAGCATTCAGTCTCTGTGTTCACACTGTACCACTATCTGTGTTAGCATTCAGTCTCTGTGTTCACACTGCACGACTGTCTGTGTTAGCATTCAGTCTCTGTGTTCACACTGCACCGCTATCTGTGTTAGCATTCAGTCTCTGTGTTAGCATTCAGTCTCTGTGTTCAACATTGTACCACTATCTGTGTTAGCTGTTCAGTCTCTGTGTTCACACTGCACCGCTATCTGTGTTAGCATTTTGTCTCTGTGTTAGCATTCAGTCTCTGTGTCTCACATTGTACCACTATCTGTGTTAGCATTCAGTCTCTGTGTTCACACTGCACGACTGTCTGTGTTAGCATTCAGTCTCTGTGTTCACACTGTACCACTATCTGTGTTAGCATTCAGTCTCGGTGTTCACACTGTACCCACTATCTGTGTTAGCATTCAGTCTCTGTGTTCACAACTGTACCACTATCTGTGTTAGCATTCAGTCTCTGTGTTCACACTGTACCACTATCTGTGTTAGCATTCAGTCTCTGTGTTCACACTGTACCACTATCTGTGTTAGCATTCAGTCTCTGTGTTCACACTGTACCACTATCTGTGTTAGCATTCAGTCTTTGTGTTAGAATTCAGTCTCTGTGTTCACACTGTACCACTATCTGTGTTAGCATTCAGTCTCTGTGTTAGCATTCAGTCTCCTGTGTTCACACTGTACCACTATCTGTGTTAGCATTCAGTCTCTGTGTTCACACTGTACCACTATCTGTGTTAGCATTCAGTCTCTGTGTTCACACTGCACGACTGTCTGTGTTAACATTCAGTCTCTGTGTTCACACTGCACCGCTATCTGTGTTAGCATTCAGTCCTCTGTGTTAGCATTCAGTCTCTGTGTTCACACTGTACCACTATCTGTGTTAGCATTCAGTCTCTGTGGTGTCACACTGTACCACTATCTGTGTTAGCATTCAGTCTCTGTGTTCACACTGTACCACTATCTGTGTTAGCATTCAGTCTCTGTGTTCACACTGTACCACTATCTGTGTTAGCATTCAGTCTCTGTGTTCACACTGTACCACTATCTGTGTTAGCATTCAGTCTCTGTGTTCACACTGTACCACTATCTGTGTTAGCATTCAGTCTCTGTGTTCACACTGTACCACTATCTGTGTTAGCATTCAGTCTCTGTGTTCACACTGTACCACTATCTGTGTTAGCATTCAGTCTCTGTGTTCACACTGTACCACTATCTGTGTTAGCATTCAGTCTCTGTGTTCACACTGTACCACTATCTGTGTTAGCATTCAGTCTCTGTGTTCACACTGCACCACTATCTGTGTTAGCATTCAGTCTCTGTGTTCACACTGTACCACTATCTGTGTTAGCATTCAGTCTCTGTGTTCACACTGTACCACTATCTGTGTTAGCATTCAGTCTCTGTGTTCACACTGTACCACTATCTGTGTTAGCATTCAGTCTCTGTGTTCACACTGTACCACTATCTGTTTGCATTCAGTCTCTGTGTTCACACTGTACCACTATCTGTGTTAGCATTCAGTCTCTGTGTTCACACTGTACCACTATCTGTGTTAGCATTCAGTCTCTGTGTTCAACACGGTACCACTATCTGTGTTAGCATTCAGTCTTTGTGTTCACACTGTACCACTATCTGTGTTAGCATTCAGTCTCTGTGTTCACACTGTACCACTATCTCTGTTAGCATTCAGTCTCTGTGTTAGCATTCAGTCTCTGTGTTCACACTGTACCACTATCTGTGTTAGCATTCAGTCTCTGTGTTCACACTGTACCACTATCTGTGTTAGCATTCAGTCTCTGTGTTAGCATTCAGTCTCTGTGTTCACACTGTACCACTATCTGTGTTAGCATTCAGTCTCTGTGTTCACACTGTACCACTATCTGTGTTAGCATTCAGTCTCTGTGTTCACACTGTACCACTGTCTGTGTTAGCATTCAGTCTCTGTGTTAGCATTCAGTCTCTGTGTTCACACTGTACCACTATCTGTGTTAGCATTCAGTCTCTGTGTTCACACTGTACCACTATCTGTGTTAGCATTCAGTCTCTGTGTTAGCATTCAGTCTCTGTGTTCACACTGTACCACTATCTGTGTTAGCATTCAGTCTCTGTGTTCACACTGTACCACTATCTGTGTTAGCATTCAGTCTCTGTGTTCACACTGTACCACTATCTGTGTTAGCATTCAGTCTCTGTTTTCACACTGTACCACTATCTGTGTTAGCATTCAGTCTCTGTGTTCACACTGTACCACTATCTGTGTTAGCATTCAGTCTCTGTGTTAGCATTCAGTCTCTGTGTTCACATTGTACCACTATCTGTGTTTAGCATTCAGTCTCTGTGTTCACACTGTACCACTCATCTGTGTTAGCATTCAGTCTCTGTGTTCACATTTTGTACCACTATCTGTGTTAGCATTCAGTCTCTGTGTTCACACTGTACCACTATCTGTGTTAGCATTCAGTCTCTGTGTTAGCATTCAGTCTCTGTGTTCACATTGTACCACTCATCTGTGTTAGCATTCAGTCTCTGTGTTCACACTGTACCACTATCTGTGTTAGCATTCAGTCTCTGTGTTCACACTGTACCACTATCTGTGTTAGCATTCAGTCTCTGTGTTCACACTGTACCACTATCTGTGTTAGCATTCAGTCTCTGTGTTCACACTGTACCACTATCTGTGTTAGCATTCAGTCTCTGTGTTCAACAACTGTACCACTCATCTGTGTTAGCATTCAGTCTCTGTGTTCACACTGTACCACTATCTGTGTTAGCATTCAGTCTCTGTGTTAGCATTCAGTCCTCTGTGTTCACACTGTACCACTATCTGTGTTAGCATTCAGTCTCTGTGTTCACACTGTACCACTATCTGTGTTAGCATTCAGTCTCTGTGTTAGCATTCAGTCTCTGTGTTCACACTGTACGACTATCTGTGTTAGCATTCAGTCTCTGTGTTCACACTGTACCACTATCTGTGTTAGCATTCAGTCTCTGTGTTCACACTGTACCACTATCTGTGTTAGCATTCAGTCTCTGTGTTCACACTGTACCACTATCTGTGTTAGCATTCAGTCTCTGTGTTCACACTGTACCACTATCTGTGTTAGCATTCAGTCTCTGTGTTCACACTTTACCACTCATCTGTGTTAGGCATTCAGTCCTCTGTGTTCACACTGTACCACCTATCTGTGTTAGTATTCAGTCTCTGTGTTCACACTGTACCACTATCTGTGTTAGCATTCAGTCTCTGTGTTCACACTGTACCACTATCTGTGTTAGCATTCAGTCTCTGTGTTCACACTGCACCACTATCTGTGTTAGCATTCAGTCTCTGTGTTCACACTGTACCACTATCTGTGTTAGCATTCAGTCTCTGTGTTCACACTGTACCACTATCTGTGTTAGCATTCAGTCTCTGTGTTCACACTGTACCACTATCTGTGTTAGCATTCAGTCTCTGTGTTCAGACTGTACCACTATCTGTGTTTAGCATTCAGTCTCTGTGTTCACACTGTACCACTCTCTGTGTTAGCATTCAGTCTCTGTGTTCACACTGTACCACTATCTGTGTTAGCATTCAGTCTCTGTGTTCACACTGTACCACCATCTGTCTTAGCATTCAGTCTCTGTCTTCACACTGTACCACTATCTGTGTTAGCTGTTCAGTCTCTGTGTTAGCATTTAGTCTCTGTGTGCTCACTGTACCACTATCTGCATTAGCCTTCATTCTCTGTGCTCGCACTGTACCTCTATCTCTGTTACCATTCAGTCTCTGTGTTCTCACTGTACCACTGTCTGTGTTAGCATTCAGTCTCTGTGTTAGCATTCAGTCTCTGTGTTCACACTGTACCACTATCTGTGTTAGCATTCAGTCTCTCTGTTCACACTGTACCACTATCTGTGTTCGCATTCAGTCTCTGTGTTAGCATTCAGTCTCTGTGTTCACACTGTACCACTATCTGTGTTAGCATTCAGTCTCTGTGTTCACACTGTACCACTATCTGTGTTAGCATTCAGTCTCTGTGTTCACACTGTACCACTATCTGTGTTAGCATTCAGTCTCTGTGTTTCACACTGTACCACTATCTGTGTTAGCATTCAGTCTCTGTGTTCACCACTGTACCACTATCTGTGTTAGCATTCAGTCTCTGTGTTAGCATTCCAGTCTCTGTGTTCACATTGTACCACTATCTGTGTTAGCATTCAGTCTCTGTGTTCACACTGTACCACTATCTGTGTTAGCATTCAGTCTCTGTGTTCACACTGTACCACTATCTGTGTTAGCATTCAGTCTCTGTGTTCACACTGATACCACTATCTGTGTTAGCATTCAGTCTCTGTGTTATGCATTCAGTCACTGTGTTCACATTGTACCACTCATCTGTGTTAGCATTCAGTCTCTGTGTTCACACTGTACCACTATCTGTGTTAGCATTCAGTCTCTGTGTTAGCATTCAGTCTCTGTGTTCACACTGTACCACTATCTGTGTTAGCATTCAGTCTCTGTGTTCACACTGTACCACTATCTGTGTTAGCATTCAGTCTCTGTGTTAGCATTCAGTCTCTGTGTTCACACTGTACCACTATCTGTGTTAGCATTCAGTCTCTGTGTTCACACTGTACCACTATCTGTGTTAGCATTCAGTCTCTGTGTTCACACTGTACCAACTATCTGTGTTAGCATTCAGTCTCTGTGTTAGCATTCAGTCTCTGTGTTCACACTGTACGACTATCTGTGTTAGCATTCAGTCTCTGTGTTCACACTGTACCACTCATCTGTGTTAGCATTCAGTCTCTGTGTTAGCATTCAGTCTCTGTGTTCACACTGTACCACTATCTGTGTTAGCATTCAGTCTCTGTGTTCACATTGTACCACTATCTGTGTTAGCATTCAGTCTCTGTGTTCACACTGTACCACTCATCTGTGTTAGCATTCAGTCTCTGTGTTCACACTGTACCACTATCTGTGTTAGCATTCAGTCTCTGTGTTAGCATTCAGTCTCTGTGTTCACACTGTACCACTATCTGTGTTAGCATTCAGTCTCTGTGTTCACACTGTACCACTATCTGTGTTAGCATTCAGTCTCCTGTGTTCACACATTGCTTGTACCACTATTCTGTGTTAGCATTCAGTCTCTGTGTTCACACTGTACCACTATCTGTGTTAGCATTCAGTCTCTGTGTTAGCATTCAGTCTCTGTGTTCACATTGTACCACTATCTGTGTATTTAGCATTCAGTCTCTGTGTTTCCATCTGTACCACTATCTGTGTTAGCATTCAGTCTCTGTGTTCACACTGTACCACTATCTGTGTTAGCATTCAGTCTCTGTGTTTCACACTGTACCACTATCTGTGTTAGCATTCAGTCTCTGTGTTCACACTGTACCACTATCTGTGTTAGCATTCAGTCTCTGTGGTTCACACTGTACCACTATCTGTGTTAGCATTCCAGTCTCTGTGTTAGCATTCAGTCTCTGTGTTCACACTGTCACGACTATCTGTGTTAGCATTCAGTCTCTGTGTTAGCATTCAGTCTCTGTGTTCACACTGTACCACTATCTGTGTTAGCATTCAGTCCTCTGTGTTCACATTGTACCACTCATCTGTGTTAGCATTCAGTCTCTGTGTTCACACTGTACCACTATCTGTGTTAGCATTCAGTCTCTGTGTTCACACTGTACCACTCATCTGTGTTAGCATTCAGTCTCTGTGTTAGCATTCAGTCTCTGTGTTCACACTGTACGACTATCTGTGTTAGCATTCAGTCTCTGTGTTAGCATTCAGTCTCTGTGTTCACACTGTACCACTATCTGTGTTAGCATTCAGTCTCTGTGTTCACTATTGTACCACTATCTGTGTTAGCATTCAGTCTCTGTGTTCACACTGTACCACTATCTGTGTTAGCATTCAGTCTCTGTGTTCACACTGTACCCACTATCTGTGTTAGCATTCAGTCTCTGTGTTAGCATTCAGTCTCTGTGTTCACACTGTACGACTCATCTGTGTTAGCATTCAGTCTCTGTGTTAGCATTTCAGTCTCTGTGTTCACACTGTACCACTATCTGTGTTAGCATTCAGTCTCTGTGTACACATTGTACCACTATCTGTGTTAGCATTCAGTCTCTGTGTTCACACTGTACCACTATCTGTGTTAGCATTCAGTCTCTGTGTTAGCATTCAGTCTCTGTGTTCACATTGTACCACTATCTGTGTTAGCATTCAGTCTCTGTGTTCACACTGTACCACTATCTGTGTTAGCATTCAGTCTCTGTGTTCACACTGTACCACTATCTGTGTTAGCATTCAGTCTCTGTGTTCACACTGTACCACTATCTGTGTTAGCATTCAGTCTCTGTGTTCACACTGTACCACTATCTGTGTTAGCATTCAGTCTCTGTGTTCCACACTGTACCACTCATCTGTGTTAGCATTCAGTCTCTGTGTTAGCATTCAGTCTCTGTGTTCACACTGTCACGACTATCTGTGTTAGCATTCAGTCTCTGTGTTAGCATTCAGTCTCTGTGTTCACACTGTACCACTATCTGTGGTTAGCATTCCAGTCTCTGTGTTCACACTGTACCACTATCTGTGTTAGCATTCAGTCTCTGTGTTCACACTGTACCACTATCTGTGTTAGCATTCAGTCTCTGTGTTCACACTGTACCACTCATCTGTGTTAGCATTCAGTCTCTGTGTTCACACTGTACCACTCATCTGTGTTAGCATTCAGTCTCTGTGTTCACACGTGTACCACTATCTGTGTTAGCATTCAGTCTCTGTGTTCACACTGTACCACTATCTGTGTTAGCATTCAGTCTCTGTGTTCACACTGTACCACTATCTGTGTTAGCATTCAGTCTCTGTGTTCACACTGCACCACTATCTGTGTTAGCATTCAGTCTCTGTGGTTCACACTGTACCACTATCTGTAAGTTAGCATTCAGTCTCTGTGTTCACACTGTACCACTATCTGTGTTAGCATTCAGTCTCTGTGTTCACACTGTACCACTATCTGTGTTAGCATTCAGTCTCTGTGTTCACACTGTACCACTATCTGTTTGCATTCAGTCTCTGTGTTCACACTGTACCACTATCTGTGTTAGCATTCAGTCTCTGTGTTCACACTGTAACCACTCATCTGTGTTAGCATTCAGTCTCTGTGTTCACACGGTACCACTATCTGTGTTAGCATTCAGTCTTTGTGTTCACACTGTACCACTATCTGTGTTAGCATTCAGTCTCTGTGTTCACACTGTACCACTATCTGTGTTAGCATTCAGTCTCTGTGTTAGCATTCAGTCTCTGTGTTCTCACTGGTACACTATCTGTTATATCAGTCAGGTCTCTGACTTTCTAGCTGTTTAGCTTAGTTCTGTTGTTAGCATTCTTATCTGTGTTAGCATTCAGTCTCTGTGATAGCATTCTGTGTTACTTTCAACTGTAACTGTGGTTAGCATTCAGTACTCTGTGTTCACATGTTACATCTATCTGTGTTAGCATTCTGTCTCTGCAGTCTAACTGTACCACTGTCTGTGGTAGCATTCATGTTTCTGGTGTAGCATTCAGTCTCTGTGTTCACACTGTACCACTATCTGTGTTAGCATTCAGTCTCTGTGTTCACACTGTACCACTATCTGTGTTAGCATTCAGTCTCTGTGTTAGCTTTCAGTCTCTGTGTTCACACTGTACCACTATCTGTGTTAGCATTCAGTCTCTGTGTTCACACTGTACCACTATCTGTGTTAGCATTCAGTCTCTGTGTTCACACTGTACCACTATCTGTGTTAGCATTCAGTCTATGTTTTCACACTGTACCACTATCTGTGTTAGCATTCAGTCTCTGTGTTCACACTGTACCACTATCTGTGTTAGCATTCAGTCTCTGTGTTAGCATTCAGTCTCTGTGTTCACATTGTACCACTATCTGTGTTAGCAATTCAGTCTCTGTGTTTCAATCTGTACCACTATCTGTGTTAGCATTCAGTCTCTGTGTTCACATTTGTCCAACTATCTGTGTTAGCATTCAGTCTCTGTGTTCACACTGTACCACTATCTGTGTTAGCATTCAGTCCTCTGTGTTAGCATTCAGTCTCTGTGTTCACATTGTACCACTATTCTGTGTTAGCATTCAGTCTCTGTGTTAACACTGTACCACTATCAGGGTTAGCATTCAGTCTCTGTCTTCACACTGTACCACTCATCTGTGTTAGCATTCAGCCTCTGTGTTCACACTGTACCACTATCTGTGTTAGCATTCAGTCTCTGTGTTCAAACTGTACCACTATCTGTGTTAGCATTCAGTCTCTGTGTTCACACTGTACCACTATCTGTGTTAGCATTCAGTCTCTGTGTTCACACTGTACCACCTATCTGTGTTAGCATCTCAGTCTCTGTCGTTAGCATTCAGTCTCTGTGTTCACACTGTACCACTATCTGTGTTAGCATTCAGTCTCTGTGTTCACACTGTACCACTATCTGTGTTAGCATTCAGTCTCTGTGTTAGCATTCAGTCTCTGTGTTCACACTGTACGACTATCTGTGTTAAGTGCATTCAGTCTCTGTGTTCACACTGTACCACTATCTGTGTTAGCATTCAGTCTCTTGTGTTCACACTGTACCACTATCTGTGTTAGCATTCAGTCTCTGTCTTCACACTGTACCACTATCTGTGTTAGCATTCAGTCTCTGTGTTCACACTGTACCACTATCTGTGTTAGCATTACAGTCTCTGTGTTCACACTGTACCACTATCTGTGTTAGCATTCAGCCTCTGTGTTCACACTGTACCACTATCTGTGTTAGCATTCAGTCTCTGTGTTCACACTGTACCACTATCTGTGTTAGCATTCAGTCTCTGTGTTCACACTGTAAACCACTCATCTGTTGTTAGCATTCAGTCTCTGTGTTCACACTGCACCCACTATCTGTGTTAGCATTCAGTCTCTGTGTTCACACTGTACCACTTATCTGTGTTAGCATTCAGTCTCTGTGTTCACACTGTACCACTATCTGTGTTAGCATTCAGTCTCTGTGTTCACACTGTACCACTATCTGTGTTAGCATTCAGTCTCTGTGTTCACACTGCACCACTATCTGTGTTAGCATTCAGTCTCTGTGTTCACACTGTACCACTATCTGTGTTAGCATTCAGTCTCTGTGTTCACACTGTACCACTATCTGTGTTAGCATTCAGTCTCTGTGTTCACACTGTACCACTATCTGTGTTAGCATTCAGTCTCTGTGTTCACACTGTACCACCATCTGTGTTAGCATTCAGTCTCTGTGTTCACACTGTACCACTCATCTTGTGTTAGCGTTCAGTCTCTGTGTTAGCATTCAGTCTCTGTGTTCACACAGTACCACTATCTGTGTTAGCATTCAGTCTCTGTGTTCACACTGTACCACTATCTGTGTTAGCATTCAGTCTCTGTGTTCACACTGTACCACTGTCTGTGTTAGCATTCAGTCTCTGTGTTAGCATTCAGTCTCTGTGTTCACACTGTACCACTATCTGTGTTAGCATTCAGTCTCTGTGTTCACACTGTACCACTATCTGTGTTAGCATTCAGTCTCTGTGTTAGCATTCAGTCTCTGTGTTCACACTGTACCACTATCTGTGTTAGCATTCAGTCTCTGTGTTCACACTGTACCACTATCTGTGTTAGCATTCAGTCTCTGTGTTCACACTGTACCACCTATCTGTGTTAGCATTCAGTCTCTGTTTTCACACTGTACCACTATCTGTGTTAGCATTCAGTCTCTGTGTTCACACTGTACCACTATCTGTGTTAGCATTCAGTCTCTGTGTTAGCATTCAGTCTCTGTGTTCACATTGTACCACTATCTGTGTTAGCATTCAGTCTCTGTGTTCACACTGTACCACTATCTGTGTTAGCATTCAGTCTCTGTGTTCACATTGTACCACTATCTGTGTTAGCATTCAGTCTCTGTGTTCACACTGTACCACTATCTGTGTTAGCATTCAGTCTCTGTGTTAGCATTCAGTCTCTGTGTTCCACATTGTACCACTATCTGTGTTAGCATTCAGTCTCTGTGTTCACACTGTACCACTATCTGTGTTAGCATTCAGTCTCTGTGTTAGGCATTCCAGTCTCTGTGTTCACACTGTACCACTATCTGTGTTAGCATTCAGTCTCTGTGTTCACACTGTACCACTATCTGTGTTAGCATTCAGTCTCTGTGTTCACACTGTACCACTATCTGTGTCTTAGCATTCAGTCTCTGTGTTAGCATTCAGTCTCTGGGTTCACACTGTACCGACTTATCTGTGTTTAGCATTCAGTCTCTGTGTTAGCATTCAGTCTCTGTGTTCACACTGTACCACTATCTGTGTTAGCATTCAGTCTCTGTGTTCACATTGTACCACTATCTGTGTTAGCATTCAGTCCTCTGTGTTCACACTGTACCACTCATCTGTGTTAGCATTCAGTCTCTGTGTTCACACTGTACCACTCATCTGTGTTAGCATTCAGTCTCTGTGTTAGCATTCAGTCTCTGTGTTCACACTGTACGACTATCTGTGTTAGCATTCAGTCTCTGTGTTAGCATTCAGTCTCTGTGTTCACACTGTACCACTATCTGTGTTAGCATTCAGTCTCTGTGTTAGCATTCAGTCTCTGTGTTCACACTGTACGACTATCTGTGTTAGCATTCAGTCTCTGTGTTAGCATTCAGTCTCTGTGTTCACACTGTACACTATCTGTGTTAGCATTCAGTCTCTGTGTTAGCATTCAGTCTCTGTGTTCACACTGTACCACTATCTGTGTTAGCATTCAGTCTCTGTGTTCACATTGTACCACTATCTGTGTTAGCATTCAGTCCTCTGTGTTCACACTGTACCACTATCTGTGTTAGCATTCAGTCTCTGTGTTAGCATTCAGTCTCTGTGTTCACATTGTACCACTATCTGTGTTAGCAGTCAGTCTCTGTGTTCACACTGTACCACTATCTGTGTTAGCATTCAGTCTCTGTGTTTCACACTGTACCACTATCTGTGTTAGCATTCAGTCTCTGTGTTCACACTGTACCACTATCTGTGTTAGCATTCAGTGCCCTCTGTGTTCACACTGTACCACTATCTGTGTTAGCATTCAGTCTCTGTGTTCACACTGTACCACTATCTGTGTTAGCATTCAGTCTTCTGTGTTAGCATTCAGTCTCTGTGTTCACACTGTACCGACTATCTTTGTTAGCATTCAGTCTCTGCGTTAGCATTCAGTCTCTGTGTTTCACACTGTACCACTATCTGTGTTAGCATTCAGTCTCTGTGTTCACACTGTACCACTATCTGTGTTAGCATTCAGTCTCTGTGTTCACACTGTACCACTATCTGTGTTAGCATTCAGTCTCTGTGTTAGCATTCAGTCTCTGTGTTCACACTGTACCACTATCTGTGTTAGCATTCAGTCTCTGTGTTCACACTGTACCACTATCTGTGTTAGCATTCAGTCTCTGTGTTAGCATTCAGTCTCTGTGTTCACACTGTACGACTATCTGTGTTAGCATTCAGTCTCTGTGTTCCACACTGTACCACTATCTGTGTTAGCATTCAGTCTCTGTGTTCACACTATCTGTGTTAGCATTCAGTCTCTGTCTTCACACTGTACCACTATCTGTGTTAGCATTCAGTCTCTGTGTTCACACTGTACCACTATCTGTGTTAGCATTCAGTCTCTGTGTTCACACTGTACCACTATCTGTGTTAGCATTCAGTCTCTGTGTTCACACTGTACCACTATCTGTGTTAGCATTCAGTCTCTGTGTTCACACTGTACCACTATCTGTGTTAGCATTCAGTCTCTGTGTTCACACTGTACCACTATCTGTGTTAGCATTCAGTCTCTGTGCTCACACTGCACCACTATCTGTGTTAGCATTCAGTCTCTGTGTTCACACTGTACCACTATCTGTGTTAGCATTCAGTCTCTGTGTTCACACTGTACCACTATCTGTGTTAGCATTCAGTCTCTGTGTTCACACTGTACCACTATCTGTGTTAGCATTCAGTCTCTGTGTTCACACTGCACCACTATCTGTGTTAGCATTCAGTCTCTGTGTTCACACTGTACCACTATCTGTGTTAGCATTCTCAGTCTCTGTGTTCACACTGTACCACTATCTGTGTTAAAGCATTCAGTCTCTGTGTTCACACTGTACCACTATCTGTAAGTTAGCATTCAGTCTCTGTGTTCACACTGTACCACCATCTGTGTTAGCATTCAGTCTCTGTGTTCACACTGTACCACTATCTGTGTTAGCTCAGTCTCTGTGTTAGCATTCAGTCTCTGTGTTCACACTGTACCACTATCTGTGTTAGCATTCAGTCTCTGTGTTCACACTGTACCACTATCTGTGTTAGCATTCAGTCTCTGTGTTCACACTGTACCACTGTCTGTGTTAGCATTCAGTCTCTGTGTTAGCATTCAGTCTCTGTGTTCACACTGCACCACTATCTGTGTTAGCATTCAGTCTCTGTGTTCACACTGTACCACTCATCTGTGTTAGCATTCAGTCTCTGTGTTAGCATTCAGCCTCTGTGTTCACACTGCACTACTATCTGTGTTAGCATTCAGTCTCTGTGTTCACACTGCACTACTATCTGTGTTAGCATTCAGTCTCTGTGTTCACACTGCACCACTATCTGTGTTAGCATTCAGTCTCTGTGTTCACACTGCACCACTATCTGTGTTAGCATTCAGTCTCTGTGTTCACACTGTACCACTATCTGTGTTAGCATTCAGTCTCTGTGTTAGCATTCAGTCTCTGTGTTCACATTGTACCACTATCTGTGTTAGCATTCAGTCTCTGTGTTCACACTGTACCACTATCTGTGTTAGCATTCATTCTCTGTGTTCACATTGTACCACTATCTGTGTTAGCATTCAGTCTCTGTGTTCACACTGTACCACTATCTGTGTTAGCATTCAGTCTCTGTGTTAGCATTCAGTCTCTGTGTTCACATTGTACCACTATCTGTGTTAGCATTCAGTCTCTGTGTTCACACTGTACCACTATCTGTGTTAGCATTCAGTCTCTGTGTTAGCATTCAGTCTCTGTGTTCACACTGTACCACTATCTGTGTTAGCATTCAGTCTCTGTGTTCACACTGTACCACTATCTGTGTTAGCATTCAGTCTCTGTGTTCACACTGTACCACTATCTGTGTTAGCATTCAGTCTCTGTGTTAGCATTCAGTCTCTGTGTTCACACTGTAATGACTATCTGTGTTAGCATTCAGTCTCTGTGTTAGCATGCAGTCTCTGTGTTCACACTGTACCACTATCTGTGTTAGCATTCAGTCTCTGTGTTCACATTGTACCACCATCTGTGTTAGCATTCAGTCTCTGTGTTCACACTGTACCACTATCTGTGTTAGCATTCAGTCTCTGTGTTCACACTGTACCACTATCTGTGTTAGCATTCAGTCTCTGTGTTAGCATTCAGTCTCTGTGTTCACACTGTACGACTATCTGTGTTAGCATTCAGTCTCTGTGTTAGCATTCAGTCTCTGTGTTCACACTGTACCACTATCTGTGTTAGCATTCAGTCTCTGTGTTCACATTGTACCACTATCTGTGTTAGCATTCAGTCTCTGTGTTCACACTGTACCACTATCTGTGTTAGCATTCAGTCTCTGTGTTCACACTGTACCACTATCTGTGTTAGCATTCAGTCTCTGTGTTAGGATTCAGTCTCTGTGTTCACACTGTACGACTATCTGTGTTAGCATTCAGTCTCTGTGTTAGCATTCAGTCTCTGGGTTCACACTGTACCACTATCTGTGTTAGCATTCAGTCTCTGTGTTCACATTGTACCACTTATCTGTGTTAGCATTCAGTCTCTGTGTTCACACTGTACCACTATCTGTGTTAGCATTCAGTCTCTGTGTTAGCATTCAGTCTCTGTGTTCACATTGTACCACTATCTGTGTTAGCATTCAGTCTCTGTGTTCACACTGTACCACTATCTGTGTTAGCATTCAGTCTCTGTGTTCACACTGTACCACTATCTGTGTTAGCATTCAGTCTCTGTGTTCACACTGTACCACTATCTGTGTTAGCATTCAGTCTCTGTGTTCACACTGTACCACTATCTGTGCTTAGGCATTCAGTCTCTGTGTTCACACTGTACCACTATCTGTGTTAGCATTCAGTCTCTGTGTTAGCATTCAGTCTCTGTGTTCACACTGTACGACTATCTTTGTTAGCATTCAGTCTCTGTGTTAGCATTCAGTCTCTGTGTTCACACTGTACCACTATCTGTGTTAGCATTCAGTCTCTGTGTTCACACTGTACCACTATCTGTGTTAGCATTCAGTCTCTGTGTTCACACTGTACCACTATCTGTGTTAGCATTCAGTCTCTGTGTTCACACTGTACCACTATCTGTGTTAGCATTCAGTCTCTGTGTTCACACTGTACCACTATCTGTGTTAGCATTCAGTCTCTGTGTTCACACTGTACCACTATCTGTGTTAGCATTCAGTCTCTGTGTTCACACTGTACCACTATCTGTGTTAGCATTCAGTCTCTGTGTTCACACTGTACCACTATCTGTGTTAGCATTCAGTCTCTGTGTACACACTCGCACCACTATCTGTGTTAGCATTCAGTCTCTGTGTTCACACTGTACCACTTATCTGTGTTAGCATTCAGTCTCTGTGTTCACACTGTACCACTATCTGTGTTAGCATTCAGTCTCTGTGTTCACACTGTACCACTCATCTGTGTTAGCATTCAGTCTCTGTGTTCACACTGTACCACTATCTGTTTGCATTCAGTCTCTGTGTTTCACACTGTACCACTATCTGTGTTAGGCATTCAGTCTCTGTGTTCACACTGTACCACTATCTGTGTTAGCATTCAGTCTCTGTGTTCACACGGTACCACTATCTGTGTTAGCATTCAGTCTTTGTGTTCACACTGTACCACTATCTGTGTTAGCATTCAGTCTCTGTGTTCACACTGTACCACTATCTGTGTTAGCATTCAGTCTCTGTGTTAGCATTCAGTCTCTGTGTTCACACTGTACCACTATCTGTGTTAGCATTCAGTCTCTGTGTTCACACTGTACCACTATCTGTGTTAGCATTCAGTCTCTGTGTTAGCATTCAGTCTCTGTGTTCACACTGTACCACTATCTGTGTTAGCATTCAGTCTCTGTGTTCACACTGTACCACTATCTGTGTTAGCATTCAGTCTCTGTGTTCACACTGTACCACTGTCTGTGTTAGCATTCAGTCTCTGTGTTAGCATTCAGTCTCTGTGTTCACACTGTACCACTATCTGTGTTAGCATTCCAGTCTCTGTGTCTACACTGTACCACTATCTGTGCTAGCATTCAGTCTCTGTTTTAGCATTCAGTCTCTGTGTTCACACTGTACCACTATCTGTGTTAGCATTCAGTCTCTGTGTTCACACTGTACCACTATCTGTGTTAGCATTCAGTCTCTGTGTTCACACTGTACCACTATCTGTGTTAGCATTCAGTCTCTGTTTTCACACTGTACCACTATCTGTGTTAGCATTCAGTCTCTGTGTTCACACTGTACCACTATCTGTGTTAGCATTCAGTCTCTGTGTTAGCATTCAGTCTCTGTGTTCACATTGTACCACTATCTGTGTTAGCATTCAGTCTCTGTGTTCACACTGTACCACTATCTGTGTTAGCATTCAGTCTCTGTGTTCACATTGTACCACTATCTGTGTTAGCATTCAGTCTCTGTGTTCACACTGTACCACTATCTGTGTTAGCATTCAGTCTCTGTGTTAGCATTCAGTCTCTGTGTTCTACATTGTACCACTATCTGTGTTAGCATTCAGTCTCTGTGTTCACACTGTACCACTATCTGTGTTAGCATTCAGTCTCTGTGTTCACACTGTACCACTATCTGTGTTAGCATTCAGTCTCTGTGTTCACACTGTACCACTATCTGTGTTAGCATCTCAGTCTCTGTGTTCTCACACTGTACCACTCATCTGTGTTAGCATTCAGTCTCTGTGTTGACACTGTAGCACTATCTGTGTTAGCATCCAGTCTCTGTGTTCACACTGTACGACTATCTGTGTTAGCACTGAGTCTCTGTGTTAGCATTCAGTGTGTGTGGTCACACTGTACCACTATCTGTGTTAGCATCTCAGTCTCTGTGTTCACACTGTACCACTATCTGTGTTAGCATTCAGTCTCTGTGTTAGCATTCAGTCTCTGTGTTCACACTGTACGACTATCTGTGTTAGCATTCAGTCTCTGTGTTCACACTGTACCACTATCTGTGTTAGCATTCAGTCTCTGTGTTCACACTGTACCACTATCTGTGTTAGCATTCAGTCTCTGTGTTCACACTGTACCACTCATCTGTGTTAGCATTCAGTCTCTGTGTTCACACTGTACCACTATCTGTGTTAGCATTCAGTCTCTGTGTTCACACTGTACCACTATCTGTGTTAGCATTCAGTCTCTGTGTTCACACTGTACCACTATCTGTGTTAGCATTCAGTCTCTGTGTTCACACTGTACCACTATCTGTGTTAGCATTCAGTCTCTGTGTTCACACTGTACCACTATCTGTGTTAGCATTCAGTCTCTGTGTTCACACTGCACCACTATCTGTGTTAGCATTCAGTCTCTGTGTTCACACTGTACCACTATCTGTGTTAGCATTCAGTCTCTGTGTTCACACTGTACCACTATCTGTGTTAGCATTCAGTCTCTGTGTTCACACTGTACCACTATCTGTGTTAGCATTCAGTCTCTGTGTTCACACTGCACCACTATCTGTGTTAGCATTCAGTCTCTGTGTTCACACTGTACCACTATCTGTGTTAGCATTCAGTCTCTGTGTTCACACTGCACCACTATCTGTGTTAGCATTCAGTCTCTGTGTTCACACTGTACCACTATCTGTGTTAGCATTCAGTCTCTGTGTTCACACTGTACCACTATCTGTGTTAGCATTCAGTCTCTGTGTTCACACTGTACCACTATCTGTGTTAGCATTCAGTCTCTGTGTTCACACTGCACCACTATCTGTGTTAGCATTCAGTCTCTGTGTTCACACTGTACCACTATCTGTGTTAGCATTCAGTCTCTGTGTTCACACTGTACCACTATCTGTGTTAGCATTCAGTCTCTGTGTTCACACTGTACCACTATCTGTGTTAGCATTCAGTCTCTGTGTTCACACTGTACCACCATCTGTGTTAGCATTCAGTCTCTGTGTTCACACTGTACCACTATCTGTGTTAGCGTTCAGTCTCTGTGTTAGCATTCAGTCTCTGTGTTCACACTGTACCACTATCTGTGTTAGCATTCAGTCTCTCTGTGTTCACACTGTACCCCTATCTGTGTTAGCATTCAGTCTCTGTGTTCACACTGTACCACTGTCTGTGTTAGCATTCAGTCTCTGTGTTAGCATTCAGTCTCTGTGTTCACACTGTACCACTATCTGTGTTAGCATTCAGTCTCTGTGTTCACACTGTACCACTATCTGTGTTAGCATTCAGTCTCTGTGTTAGCATTCAGTCTCTGTGTTCACACTGTACCACTATCTGTGTTAGCATTCAGTCTCTGTGTTCACACTGTACCACTCATCTGTGTTAGCATTCAGTCTCTGTGTTCACACTGTACCACTATCTGTGTTAGCATTCAGTCTCTGTTTTCACACTGTACCACTATCTGTGTTAGCATTCAGTCTCTGTGTTCACACTGTACCACTCATCTGTGTTAGCATTCAGTCTCTGTGTTAGCATTCAGTCTCTGTGTTCACATTGTACCACTATCTGTGTTAGCATTCAGTCTCTGTGTTCACACTGTACCACTATCTGTGTTAGCATTCAGTCTCTGTGTTCACATTGTACCACTATCTGTGTTAGCATTCAGTCTCTGTGTTCACACTGTACCACTATCTGTGTTACCATTCAGTCTCTGTGTTAGCATTCAGTCTCTGTGTTCACATTGTACCCTTATCTGTGTTAGCATTCAGTCTCTGTGTTCACACTGTACCACTATCTGTGTTAGCATTCAGTCTCTGTGTTCACACTGTACCACTATCTGTGTTAGCATTCAGTCTCCTGTGTTCACACTGTACCACTATCTGTGTTAGCATTCAGTCTCTGTGTTAGCATTCAGTCTCTGTGTTCACACTGTACCACTCATCTGTGTTAGCATTCAGTCTCTGTGTTCACACTGTACCACTATCTGTGTTAGCATTCAGTCTCTGTGTTCACACTGTACCACTATCTGTGTTAGCATTCAGTCTCTGTGTTAGCATTCAGTCTCTGTGTTCACACTGTACGACTATCTGTGTTAGCATTCAGTCTCTGTGTTCACACTGTACCACTATCTGTGTTAGCATTCAGTCTCTGTGTTAGCATTCAGTCTCTGTGTTCACACTGTACCACTATCTGTGTTAGCATTCAGTCTCTGTGTTCACATTGTACCACTATCTGTGTTAGCATTCAGTCTCTGTGTTCACACTGTACCACTATCTGTGTTAGCATTCAGTCTCTGTGTTCACACTGTACCACTATCTGTGTTAGCATTCAGTCTCTGTGTTAGCATTCAGTCTCTGTGTTCACACTGTACCACTATCTGTGTTAGCATTCAGTCTCTGTGTTCACACTGTACCACTATCTGTGTTAGCATTCAGTCTCTGTGTTCACATTGTACCACTATCTGTGTTAGCATTCAGTCTCTGTGTTCACACTGTACCACTATCTGTGTTAGCATTCAGTCTCTGTGTTAGCATTCAGTCTCTGTGTGTTCACATTGTACCACTATCTGTGTTAGCATTCAGTCTCTGTGTTCACACTGTACCACTATCTGTGTTAGCATTCAGTCTCTGTGTTCACACTGTACCACTATCTGTGTTAGCATTCAGTCTCTGTGTTCACACTGTACCACTATCTGTGTTAGCATTCAGTCTCTGTGTTCACACTGTACCACTATCTGTGTTAGCATTCAGTCTCTGTGTTCACACTGTACCACTATCTGTGTTAGCATTCAGTCTCTGTGTTAGCATTCCAGTCTCTGTGTTCACACTGTACGACTATCTGTGTTAGCATTCAGTCTCTGTGTTAGCATTCAGTCTCTGTGTTCACATTGTACCACTATCTGTGTTAGCATTCAGTCTCTGTGTTCACACTGTACCACTATCTGTGTTAGCATTCAGTCTCTGTGTTCACACTGTACCACTATCTGTGTTAGCATTCAGTCTCTGTGTTAGCATTCAGTCTCTGTGTTCACACTGTACGACTATCTGTGTTAGCATTCAGTCTCTGTGTTAGCATTCAGTCTCTGTGTTCACACTGTACCACTATCTGTGTTAGCATTCAGTCTCTGTGTTCACATTGTACCACTATCTGTGTTAGCATTCAGTCTCTGTGTTCACACTGTACCACTATCTGTGTTAGCATTCAGTCTCTGTGTTCACACTGTACCACTATCTGTGTTAGCATTCAGTCTCTGTGTTAGCATTCAGTCTCTGTGTTCACACTGTACGACTATCTGTGTTAGCATTCAGTCTCTGTGTTAGCATTCAGTCTCTGTGTTCACACTGTACCACTATCTGTGTTAGCATTCAGTCTCTGTGTTCACATTGTACCACTATCTGTGTTAGCATTCAGTCTCTGTGTTCACACTGTACCACTATCTGTGTTAGCATTCAGTCTCTGTGTTAGCATTCAGTCTCTGTGTTCACATTGTACCACTATCTGTGTTAGCATTCAGTCTCTGTGTTCACACTGTACCACTATCTGTGTTAGCATTCAGTCTCTGTGTTCACACTGTACCACTATCTGTGTTAGCATTCAGTCTCTGTGTTCACACTGTACCACTATCTGTGTTAGCATTCAGTCTCTGTGTTCACACTGTACCACTATCTGTGTTAGCATTCAGTCTCTGTGTTAGCATTCAGTCTCTGTGTTCACACTGTACGACTATCTGTGTTAGCATTCAGTCTCTGTGTTAGCATTCAGTCTCTGTGTTCACACTGTACCACTATCTGTGTTAGCATTCAGTCTCTGTGTTCACACTGTACCACTATCTGTGTTAGCATTCAGTCTCTGTGTTCACACTGTACCACTATCTGTGTTAGCATTCAGTCTCTGTGTTAGCATTCAGTCTCTGTGTTCACACTGTACGACTATCTGTGTTAGCATTCAGTCTCTGTGTTAGCATTCAGTCTCTGTGTTCACACTGTACCACTATCTGTGTTAGCATTCAGTCTCTGTGTTCACACTGTACCACTATCTGTGTTAGCATTCAGTCTCTGTGTTCACACTGTACCACTATCTGTGTTAGCATTCAGTCTCTGTGTTCACACTGTACCACTATCTGTGTTAGCATTCAGTCTCTGTGTTCACACTGTACCACTATCTGTGTTAGCATTCAGTCTCTGTGTTCACACTGTACCACTATCTGTGTTAGCATTCAGTCTCTGTGTTCACACTGTACCACTATCTGTGTTAGCATTCAGTCTCTGTGTTCACACTGTACCACTATCTGTGTTAGCATTCAGTCTCTGTGTTCACACTGCACCACTATCTGTGTTAGCATTCAGTCTCTGTGTTCACACTGTACCACTATCTGTGTTAGCATTCAGTCTCTGTGTTCACACTGTACCACTATCTGTGTTAGCATTCAGTCTCTGTGTTCACACTGTACCACTATCTGTGTTAGCATTCAGTCTCTGTGTTCACACTGTACCACTATCTGTTTGCATTCAGTCTCTGTGTTCACACTGTACCACTATCTGTGTTAGCATTCAGTCTCTGTGTTCACACTGTACCACTATCTGTGTTAGCATTCAGTCTCTGTGTTAGCATTCAGTCTCTGTGTTCACACTGTACCACTATCTGTGTTAGCATTCAGTCTCTGTGTTCACACTGTACCACTATCTGTGTTAGCATTCAGTCTCTGTGTTAGCATTCAGTCTCTGTGTTCACACTGTACCACTATCTGTGTTAGCATTCAGTCTCTGTGTTCACACTGTACCACTATCTGTGTTAGCATTCAGTCTCTGTGTTCACACTGTACCACTGTCTGTGTTAGCATTCAGTCTCTGTGTTAGCATTCAGTCTCTGTGTTCACACTGTACCACTATCTGTGTTAGCATTCAGTCTCTGTGTTCACACTGTACCACTATCTGTGTTAGCATTCAGTCTCTGTGTTAGCATTCAGTCTCTGTGTTCACACTGTACCACTATCTGTGTTAGCATTCAGTCTCTGTGTTCACACTGTACCACTATCTGTGTTAGCATTCAGTCTCTGTGTTCACACTGTACCACTATCTGTGTTAGCATTCAGTCTCTGTTTTCACACTGTACCACTATCTGTGTTAGCATTCAGTCTCTGTGTTCACACTGTACCACTATCTGTGTTAGCATTCAGTCTCTGTGTTAGCATTCAGTCTCTGTGTTCACATTGTACCACTATCTGTGTTAGCATTCAGTCTCTGTGTTCACACTGTACCACTATCTGTGTTAGCATTCAGTCTCTGTGTTCACATTGTACCACTATCTGTGTTAGCATTCAGTCTCTGTGTTCACACTGTACCACTATCTGTGTTAGCATTCAGTCTCTGTGTTAGCATTCAGTCTCTGTGTTCACATTGTACCACTATCTGTGTTAGCATTCAGTCTCTGTGTTCACACTGTACCACTATCTGTGTTAGCATTCAGTCTCTGTGTTCACACTGTACCACTATCTGTGTTAGCATTCAGTCTCTGTGTTCACACTGTACCACTATCTGTGTTAGCATTCAGTCTCTGTGTTCACACTGTACCACTGTCTGTGTTAGCATTCAGTCTCTGTGTTCACACTGTACCACTATCTGTGTTAGCATTCAGTCTCTGTGTTCACACTGTACCACTATCTGTGTTAGCATTCAGTCTCTGTGTTAGCATTCAGTCTCTGTGTTCACACTGTACCACTATCTGTGTTAGCATTCAGTCTCTGTGTTCACACTGTACCACTATCTGTTTTAGCATTCAGTCTCTGTGTTAGCATTCAGTCTCTGTGTTCACACTGTACGACTATCTGTGTTAGCATTCAGTCTCTGTGTTCACACTGTACCACTATCTGTGTTAGCATTCAGTCTCTGTGTTCACACTGTACCACTATCTGTGTTAGCATTCAGTCTTTGTGTTCACACTGTACCACTATCTGTGTTAGCATTCAGTCTCTGTGTTCACACTGTACCACTATCTGTGTTAGCATTCAGTCTCTGTGTTCACACTGTACCACTATCTGTGTTAGCATTCAGTCTCTGTGTTCACACTGTACCACTATCTGTGTTAGCATTCAGTCTCTGTGTTCACACTGTACCACTATCTGTGTTAGCATTCAGTCTCTGTGTTCACACTGTACCACTATCTGTGTTAGCATTCAGTCTCTGTGTTCACACTGCACCACTATCTGTGTTAGCATTCAGTCTCTGTGTTCACACTGTACCACTATCTGTGTTAGCATTCAGTCTCTGTGTTCACACTGTACCACTATCTGTGTTAGCATTCAGTCTCTGTGTTCACACTGTACCACTATCTGTGTTAGCATTCAGTCTCTGTGTTCACACTGCACCACTATCTGTGTTAGCATTCAGTCTCTGTGTTCACACTGTACCACTATCTGTGTTAGCATTCAGTCTCTGTGTTCACACTGTACCACTATCTGTGTTAGCATTCAGTCTCTGTGTTCACACTGTACCACTATCTGTGTTAGCATTCAGTCTCTGTGTTCACACTGTACCACCATCTGTGTTAGCATTCAGTCTCTGTGTTCACACTGTACCACTATCTGTGTTAGCGTTCAGTCTCTGTGTTAGCATTCAGTCTCTGTGTTCACACTGTACCACTATCTGTGTTAGCATTCAGTCTCTGTGTTCACACTGTACCACTATCTGTGTTAGCATTCAGTCTCTGTGTTCACACTGTACCACTGTCTGTGTTAGCATTCAGTCTCTGTGTTAGCATTCAGTCTCTGTGTTCACACTGTACGACTATCTGTGTTAGCATTCAGTCTCTTTGTTAGCATTCAGTCTCTGTGTTCACACTGTACCACTATCTGTGTTAGCATTCAGTCTCTGTGTTAGCATTCAGTCTCTGTGTTCACACTGTACGACTATCTGTGTTAGCATTCAGTCTCTGTGTTCACACTGTACCACTATCTGTGTTAGCATTCAGTCTCTGTGTTCACACTGTACCACTATCTGTGTTAGCATTCAGTCTCTGTGTTCACACTGTACCACTATCTGTGTTAGCATTCAGTCTCTGTGTTAGCATTCAGTCTCTGTGTTCACACTGTACCACTATCTGTGTTAGCATTCAGTCTCTGTGTTCACACTGTACCACTATCTGTGTTAGCATTCAGTCTCTGTGTTCACACTGTACCACTATCTGTGTTAGCATTCAGTCTCTGTTTTCACACTGTACCACTATCTGTGTTAGCATTCAGTCTCTGTGTTCACACTGTACCACTATCTGTGTTAGCATTCAGTCTCTGTGTTAGCATTCAGTCTCTGTGTTCACATTGTACCACTATCTGTGTTAGCATTCAGTCTCTGTGTTCACACTGTACCACTATCTGTGTTAGCATTCAGTCTCTGTGTTCACATTGTACCACTATCTGTGTTAGCATTCAGTCTCTGTGTTCACACTGTACCACTATCTGTGTTAGCATTCAGTCTCTGTGTTAGCATTCAGTCTCTGTGTTCACATTGTACCACTATCTGTGTTAGCATTCAGTCTCTGTGTTCACACTGTACCACTATCTGTGTTAGCATTCAGTCTCTGTGTTCACACTGTACCACTATCTGTGTTAGCATTCAGTCTCTGTGTTCACACTGTACCACTATCTGTGTTAGCATTCAGTCTCTGTGTTAGCATTCAGTCTCTGTGTTCACACTGTACCACTATCTGTGTTAGCATTCAGTCTCTGTGTTCACACTGTACCACTATCTGTGTTAGCATTCAGTCTCTGTGTTCACACTGTACCACTATCTGTGTTAGCATTCAGTCTCTGTGTTCACACTGTACCACTATCTGTGTTAGCATTCAGTCTCTGTGTTAGCATTCAGTCTCTGTGTTCACACTGTACGACTATCTGTGTTAGCATTCAGTCTCTGTGTTAGCATTCAGTCTCTGTGTTCACACTGTACCACTATCTGTGTTAGCATTCAGTCTCTGTGTTCACATTGTACCACTATCTGTGTTAGCATTCAGTCTCTGTGTTCACACTGTACCACTATCTGTGTTAGCATTCAGTCTCTGTGTTCACACTGTACCACTATCTGTGTTAGCATTCAGTCTCTGTGTTAGCATTCAGTCTCTGTGTTCACACTGTACGACTATCTGTGTTAGCATTCAGTCTCTTTGTTAGCATTCAGTCTCTGTGTTCACACTGTACCACTATCTGTGTTATCATTCAGTCTCTGTGTTCACACTGTACCACTATCTGTGTTAGCATTCAGTCTCTGTGTTCACACTGTACCACTATCTGTGTTAGCATTCAGTCTCTGTGTTAGCATTCAGTCTCTGTGTTCACACTGTACGACTATCTGTGTTAGCATTCAGTCTCTGTGTTCACACTGTACCACTATCTGTGTTAGCATTCAGTCTCTGTGTTAGCATTCAGTCTCTGTGTTCACACTGTACCACTATCTGTGTTAGCATTCAGTCTCTGTGTTCACACTGTACCACTATCTGTGTTAGCATTCAGTCTCTGTGTTAGCATTCAGTCTCTGTGTTCACACTGTACCACTATCTGTGTTAGCATTCAGTCTCTGTGTTCACACTGTACCACTATCTGTGTTAGCATTCAGTCTCTGTGTTCACACTGTACCACTATCTGTGTTAGCATTCAGTCTCTGTGTTCACACTGTACCACTATCTGTGTTAGCATTCAGTCTCTGTGTTCACATTGTACCACTATCTGTGTTAGCATTCAGTCTCTGTGTTCACACTGTACCACTATCTGTGTTAGCATTCAGTCTCTGTGTTAGCATTCAGTCTCTGTGTTCACATTGTACCACTATCTGTGTTAGCATTCAGTCTCTGTGTTCACACTGTACCACTATCTGTGTTAGCATTCAGTCTCTGTGTTCACACTGTACCACTATCTGTGTTAGCATTCAGTCTCTGTGTTCACACTGTACCACTATCTGTGTTAGCATTCAGTCTCTGTGTTCACACTGTACCACTATCTGTGTTAGCATTCAGTCTCTGTGTTCACACTGTACCACTATCTGTGTTAGCATTCAGTCTCTGTGTTAGCATTCAGTCTCTGTGTTCACACTGTACGACTATCTGTGTTAGCATTCAGTCTCTGTGTTAGCATTCAGTCTCTGTGTTCACACTGTACCACTATCTGTGTTAGCATTCAGTCTCTGTGTTCACATTGTACCACTATCTGTGTTAGCATTCAGTCTCTGTGTTCACACTGTACCACTATCTGTGTTAGCATTCAGTCTCTGTGTTCACACTGTACCACTATCTGTGTTAGCATTCAGTCTCTGTGTTAGCATTCAGTCTCTGTGTTCACACTGTACGACTATCTGTGTTAGCATTCAGTCTCTTTGTTAGCATTCAGTCTCTGTGTTCACACTGTACCACTATCTGTGTTAGCATTCAGTCTCTGTGTTCACACTGTACCACTATCTGTGTTAGCATTCAGTCTCTGTGTTCACATTGTACCACTATCTGTGTTAGCATTCAGTCTCTGTGTTCACACTGTACCACTATCTGTGTTAGCATTCAGTCTCTGTGTTCACACTGTACCACTATCTGTGTTAGCATTCAGTCTCTGTGTTAGCATTCAGTCTCTGTGTTCACACTGTACGACTATCTGTGTTAGCATTCAGTCTCTGTGTTAGCATTCAGTCTCTGTGTTCACACTGTACCACTATCTGTGTTAGCATTCAGTCTCTGTGTTCACTTTGTACCACTATCTGTGTTAGCATTCAGTCTCTGTGTTCACACTGTACCACTATCTGTGTTAGCATTCAGTCTCTGTGTTAGCATTCAGTCTCTGTGTTCACATTGTACCACTATCTGTGTTAGCATTCAGTCTCTGTGTTCACACTGTACCACTATCTGTGTTAGCATTCAGTCTCTGTGTTCACACTGTACCACTATCTGTGTTAGCATTCAGTCTCTGTGTTCACACTGTACCACTATCTGTGTTAGCATTCAGTCTCTGTGTTCACACTGTACCACTATCTGTGTTAGCATTCAGTCTCTGTGTTAGCATTCAGTCTCTGTGTTCACACTGTACGACTATCTGTGTTAGCATTCAGTCTCTGTGTTAGCATTCAGTCTCTGTGTTCACACTGTACCACTATCTGTGTTAGCATTCAGTCTCTGTGTTCACACTGTACCACTATCTGTGTTAGCATTCAGTCTCTGTGTTCACACTGTACCACTATCTGTGTTAGCATTCAGTCTCTGTGTTAGCATTCAGTCTCTGTGTTCACACTGTACGACTATCTGTGTTAGCATTCAGTCTCTGTGTTAGCATTCAGTCTCTGTGTTCACACTGTACCACTATCTGTGTTAGCATTCAGTCTCTGTGTTCACACTGTACCACTATCTGTGTTAGCATTCAGTCTCTGTGTTCACACTGTACCACTATCTGTGTTAGCGTTCAGTCTCTGTGTTAGCATTCAGTCTCTGTGTTAGCATTCAGTCTCTGTGTTCACACTGTACCACTATCTGTGTTAGCATTCAGTCTCTGTGTTCACATTGTACCACTATCTGTGTTAGCATTCAGTCTCTGTGTTCACACTGTACCACTATCTGTGTTAGCATTCAGTCTCTGTGTTCACACTGTACCACTATCTGTGTTAGCATTCAGTCTCTGTGTTAGCATTCAGTCTCTGTGTTCACACTGTACCACTATCTGTTTTAGCATTCAGTCTCTGTGTTCACACTGTACCACTATCTGTTTTAGCATTCAGTCTCTGTGTTAGCATTCAGTCTCTGTGTTCACACTGTACGACTATCTGTGTTAGCATTCAGTCTCTGTGTTCACACTGTACCACTATCTGTGTTAGCATTCAGTCTCTGTGTTCACACTGTACCACTATCTGTGTTAGCATTCAGTCTTTGTGTTCACACTGTACCACTATCTGTGTTAGCATTCAGTCTCTGTGTTCACACTGTACCACTATCTGTGTTAGCATTCAGTCTCTGTGTTCACACTGTACCACTATCTGTGTTAGCATTCAGTCTCTGTGTTCACACTGTACCACTATCTGTGTTAGCATTCAGTCTCTGTGTTCACACTGTACCACTATCTGTGTTAGCATTCAGTCTCTGTGTTCACACTGTACCACTATCTGTGTTAGCATTCAGTCTCTGTGTTCACACTGCACCACTATCTGTGTTAGCATTCAGTCTCTGTGTTCACACTGTACCACTATCTGTGTTAGCATTCAGTCTCTGTGTTCACACTGTACCACTATCTGTGTTAGCATTCAGTCTCTGTGTTCACACTGTACCACTATCTGTGTTAGCATTCAGTCTCTGTGTTCACACTGCACCACTATCTGTGTTAGCATTCAGTCTCTGTGTTCACACTGTACCACTATCTGTGTTAGCATTCAGTCTCTGTGTTCACACTGTACCACTATCTGTGTTAGCATTCAGTCTCTGTGTTCACACTGTACCACTATCTGTGTTAGCATTCAGTCTCTGTGTTCACACTGTACCACCATCTGTGTTAGCATTCAGTCTCTGTGTTCACACTGTACCACTATCTGTGTTAGCGTTCAGTCTCTGTGTTAGCATTCAGTCTCTGTGTTCACACTGTACCACTATCTGTGTTAGCATTCAGTCTCTGTGTTCACACTGTACCACTATCTGTGTTAGCATTCAGTCTCTGTGTTCACACTGTACCACTGTCTGTGTTAGCATTCAGTCTCTGTGTTAGCATTCAGTCTCTGTGTTCACACTGTACCACTATCTGTGTTAGCATTCAGTCTCTGTGTTCACACTGTACCACTATCTGTGTTAGCATTCAGTCTCTGTGTTAGCATTCAGTCTCTGTGTTCACACTGTACCACTATCTGTGTTAGCATTCAGTCTCTGTGTTCACACTGTACCACTATCTGTGTTAGCATTCAGTCTCTGTGTTCACACTGTACCACTATCTGTGTTAGCATTCAGTCTCTGTTTTCACACTGTACCACTATCTGTGTTAGCATTCAGTCTCTGTGTTCACACTGTACCACTATCTGTGTTAGCATTCAGTCTCTGTGTTAGCATTCAGTCTCTGTGTTCACATTGTACCACTATCTGTGTTAGCATTCAGTCTCTGTGTTCACACTGTACCACTATCTGTGTTAGCATTCAGTCTCTGTGTTCACATTGTACCACTATCTGTGTTAGCATTCAGTCTCTGTGTTCACACTGTACCACTATCTGTGTTAGCATTCAGTCTCTGTGTTAGCATTCAGTCTCTGTGTTCACATTGTACCACTATCTGTGTTAGCATTCAGTCTCTGTGTTCACACTGTACCACTATCTGTGTTAGCATTCAGTCTCTGTGTTCACACTGTACCACTATCTGTGTTAGCATTCAGTCTCTGTGTTCACACTGTACCACTATCTGTGTTAGCATTCAGTCTCTGTGTTAGCATTCAGTCTCTGTGTTCACACTGTACCACTATCTGTGTTAGCATTCAGTCTCTGTGTTCACACTGTACCACTATCTGTGTTAGCATTCAGTCTCTGTGTTCACACTGTACCACTATCTGTGTTAGCATTCAGTCTCTGTGTTCACACTGTACCACTATCTGTGTTAGCATTCAGTCTCTGTGTTAGCATTCAGTCTCTGTGTTCACACTGTACGACTATCTGTGTTAGCATTCAGTCTCTGTGTTAGCATTCAGTCTCTGTGTTCACACTGTACCACTATCTGTGTTAGCATTCAGTCTCTGTGTTCACATTGTACCACTATCTGTGTTAGCATTCAGTCTCTGTGTTCACACTGTACCACTATCTGTGTTAGCATTCAGTCTCTGTGTTCACACTGTACCACTATCTGTGTTAGCATTCAGTCTCTGTGTTAGCATTCAGTCTCTGTGTTCACACTGTACGACTATCTGTGTTAGCATTCAGTCTCTTTGTTAGCATTCAGTCTCTGTGTTCACACTGTACCACTATCTGTGTTAGCATTCAGTCTCTGTGTTCACACTGTACCACTATCTGTGTTAGCATTCAGTCTCTGTGTTCACACTGTACCACTATCTGTGTTAGCATTCAGTCTCTGTGTTAGCATTCAGTCTCTGTGTTCACACTGTACGACTATCTGTGTTAGCATTCAGTCTCTGTGTTCACACTGTACCACTATCTGTGTTAGCATTCAGTCTCTGTGTTAGCATTCAGTCTCTGTGTTCACACTGTACCACTATCTGTGTTAGCATTCAGTCTCTGTGTTCACACTGTACCACTATCTGTGTTAGCATTCAGTCTCTGTGTTAGCATTCAGTCTCTGTGTTCACACTGTACCACTATCTGTGTTAGCATTCAGTCTCTGTGTTCACACTGTACCACTATCTGTGTTAGCATTCAGTCTCTGTGTTCACACTGTACCACTATCTGTGTTAGCATTCAGTCTCTGTGTTCACACTGTACCACTATCTGTGTTAGCATTCAGTCTCTGTGTTCACATTGTACCACTATCTGTGTTAGCATTCAGTCTCTGTGTTCACACTGTACCACTATCTGTGTTAGCATTCAGTCTCTGTGTTAGCATTCAGTCTCTGTGTTCACATTGTACCACTATCTGTGTTAGCATTCAGTCTCTGTGTTCACACTGTACCACTATCTGTGTTAGCATTCAGTCTCTGTGTTCACACTGTACCACTATCTGTGTTAGCATTCAGTCTCTGTGTTCACACTGTACCACTATCTGTGTTAGCATTCAGTCTCTGTGTTCACACTGTACCACTATCTGTGTTAGCATTCAGTCTCTGTGTTCACACTGTACCACTATCTGTGTTAGCATTCAGTCTCTGTGTTAGCATTCAGTCTCTGTGTTCACACTGTACGACTATCTGTGTTAGCATTCAGTCTCTGTGTTAGCATTCAGTCTCTGTGTTCACACTGTACCACTATCTGTGTTAGCATTCAGTCTCTGTGTTCACATTGTACCACTATCTGTGTTAGCATTCAGTCTCTGTGTTCACACTGTACCACTATCTGTGTTAGCATTCAGTCTCTGTGTTCACACTGTACCACTATCTGTGTTAGCATTCAGTCTCTGTGTTAGCATTCAGTCTCTGTGTTCACACTGTACGACTATCTGTGTTAGCATTCAGTCTCTTTGTTAGCATTCAGTCTCTGTGTTCACACTGTACCACTATCTGTGTTAGCATTCAGTCTCTGTGTTCACACTGTACCACTATCTGTGTTAGCATTCAGTCTCTGTGTTCACATTGTACCACTATCTGTGTTAGCATTCAGTCTCTGTGTTCACACTGTACCACTATCTGTGTTAGCATTCAGTCTCTGTGTTCACACTGTACCACTATCTGTGTTAGCATTCAGTCTCTGTGTTAGCATTCAGTCTCTGTGTTCACACTGTACGACTATCTGTGTTAGCATTCAGTCTCTGTGTTAGCATTCAGTCTCTGTGTTCACACTGTACCACTATCTGTGTTAGCATTCAGTCTCTGTGTTCACTTTGTACCACTATCTGTGTTAGCATTCAGTCTCTGTGTTCACACTGTACCACTATCTGTGTTAGCATTCAGTCTCTGTGTTAGCATTCAGTCTCTGTGTTCACATTGTACCACTATCTGTGTTAGCATTCAGTCTCTGTGTTCACACTGTACCACTATCTGTGTTAGCATTCAGTCTCTGTGTTCACACTGTACCACTATCTGTGTTAGCATTCAGTCTCTGTGTTCACACTGTACCACTATCTGTGTTAGCATTCAGTCTCTGTGTTCACACTGTACCACTATCTGTGTTAGCATTCAGTCTCTGTGTTAGCATTCAGTCTCTGTGTTCACACTGTACGACTATCTGTGTTAGCATTCAGTCTCTGTGTTAGCATTCAGTCTCTGTGTTCACACTGTACCACTATCTGTGTTAGCATTCAGTCTCTGTGTTCACACTGTACCACTATCTGTGTTAGCATTCAGTCTCTGTGTTCACACTGTACCACTATCTGTGTTAGCATTCAGTCTCTGTGTTAGCATTCAGTCTCTGTGTTCACACTGTACGACTATCTGTGTTAGCATTCAGTCTCTGTGTTAGCATTCAGTCTCTGTGTTCACACTGTACCACTATCTGTGTTAGCATTCAGTCTCTGTGTTCACACTGTACCACTATCTGTGTTAGCATTCAGTCTCTGTGTTCACACTGTACCACTATCTGTGTTAGCGTTCAGTCTCTGTGTTAGCATTCAGTCTCTGTGTTCACACTGCACCACTATCTGTGTTAGCATTCAGTCTCTGTGTTCACACTGTACCACTATCTGTGTTAGCATTCAGTCTCTGTGTTCACACTGTACCACTATCTGTGTTAGCATTCAGTCTCTGTGTTCACACTGTACCACTATCTGTGTTAGCATTCAGTCTCTGTGTTCACACTGTACCACCATCTGTGTTAGCATTCAGTCTCTGTGTTCACACTGTACCACTATCTGTGTTAGCGTTCAGTCTCTGTGTTAGCATTCAGTCTCTGTGTTCACACTGTACCACTATCTGTGTTAGCATTCAGTCTCTGTGTTCACACTGTACCACTATCTGTGTTAGCATTCAGTCTCTGTGTTCACACTGTACCACTGTCTGTGTTAGCATTCAGTCTCTGTGTTAGCATTCAGTCTCTGTGTTCACACTGTACCACTATCTGTGTTAGCATTCAGTCTCTGTGTTCACACTGTACCACTATCTGTGTTAGCATTCAGTCTCTGTGTTAGCATTCAGTCTCTGTGTTCACACTGTACCACTATCTGTGTTAGCATTCAGTCTCTGTGTTCACACTGTACCACTATCTGTGTTAGCATTCAGTCTCTGTGTTCACACTGTACCACTATCTGTGTTAGCATTCAGTCTCTGTTTTCACACTGTACCACTATCTGTGTTAGCATTCAGTCTCTGTGTTCACACTGTACCACTATCTGTGTTAGCATTCAGTCTCTGTGTTAGCATTCAGTCTCTGTGTTCACATTGTACCACTATCTGTGTTAGCATTCAGTCTCTGTGTTCACACTGTACCACTATCTGTGTTAGCATTCAGTCTCTGTGTTCACATTGTACCACTATCTGTGTTAGCATTCAGTCTCTGTGTTCACACTGTACCACTATCTGTGTTAGCATTCAGTCTCTGTGTTAGCATTCAGTCTCTGTGTTCACATTGTACCACTATCTGTGTTAGCATTCAGTCTCTGTGTTCACACTGTACCACTATCTGTGTTAGCATTCAGTCTCTGTGTTCACACTGTACCACTATCTGTGTTAGCATTCAGTCTCTGTGTTCACACTGTACCACTATCTGTGTTAGCATTCAGTCTCTGTGTTAGCATTCAGTCTCTGTGTTCACACTGTACCACTATCTGTGTTAGCATTCAGTCTCTGTGTTCACACTGTACCACTATCTGTGTTAGCATTCAGTCTCTGTGTTCACACTGTACCACTATCTGTGTTAGCATTCAGTCTCTGTGTTAGCATTCAGTCTCTGTGTTCACACTGTACGACTATCTGTGTTAGCATTCAGTCTCTGTGTTCACACTGTACCACTATCTGTGTTAGCATTCAGTCTCTGTGTTAGCATTCAGTCTCTGTGTTCACACTGTACCACTATCTGTGTTAGCATTCAGTCTCTGTGTTCACACTGTACGACTATCTGTGTTAGCATTCAGTCTCTTTGTTAGCATTCAGTCTCTGTGTTCACACTGTACCACTATCTGTGTTAGCATTCAGTCTCTGTGTTCACACTGTACCACTATCTGTGTTAGCATTCAGTCTCTGTGTTCACATTGTACCACTATCTGTGTTAGCATTCAGTCTCTGTGTTCACACTGTACCACTATCTGTGTTAGCATTCAGTCTCTGTGTTCACACTGTACCACTATCTGTGTTAGCATTCAGTCTCTGTGTTAGCATTCAGTCTCTGTGTTCACACTGTACGACTATCTGTGTTAGCATTCAGTCTCTGTGTTAGCATTCAGTCTCTGTGTTCACACTGTACCACTATCTGTGTTAGCATTCAGTCTCTGTGTTCACATTGTACCACTATCTGTGTTAGCATTCAGTCTCTGTGTTCACACTGTACCACTATCTGTGTTAGCATTCAGTCTCTGTGTTAGCATTCAGTCTCTGTGTTCACATTGTACCACTATCTGTGTTAGCATTCAGTCTCTGTGTTCACACTGTACCACTATCTGTGTTAGCATTCAGTCTCTGTGTTCACACTGTACCACTATCTGTGTTAGCATTCAGTCTCTGTGTTCACACTGTACCACTATCTGTGTTAGCATTCAGTCTCTGTGTTCACACTGTACCACTATCTGTGTTAGCATTCAGTCTCTGTGTTAGCATTCAGTCTCTGTGTTCACACTGTACGACTATCTGTGTTAGCATTCAGTCTCTGTGTTAGCATTCAGTCTCTGTGTTCACACTGTACCACTATCTGTGTTAGCATTCAGTCTCTGTGTTCACACTGTACCACTATCTGTGTTAGCATTCAGTCTCTGTGTTCACACTGTACCACTATCTGTGTTAGCATTCAGTCTCTGTGTTAGCATTCAGTCTCTGTGTTCACACTGTACGACTATCTGTGTTAGCATTCAGTCTCTGTGTTAGCATTCAGTCTCTGTGTTCACACTGTACCACTATCTGTGTTAGCATTCAGTCTCTGTGTTCACACTGTACCACTATCTGTGTTAGCATTCAGTCTCTGTGTTCACACTGTACCACTATCTGTGTTAGCGTTCAGTCTCTGTGTTAGCATTCAGTCTCTGTGTTCACACTGCACCACTATCTGTGTTAGCATTCAGTCTCTGTGTTCACACTGTACCACTATCTGTGTTAGCATTCAGTCTCTGTGTTCACACTGTACCACTATCTGTGTTAGCATTCAGTCTCTGTGTTCACACTGTACCACTATCTGTGTTAGCATTCAGTCTCTGTGTTCACACTGTACCACCATCTGTGTTAGCATTCAGTCTCTGTGTTCACACTGTACCACTATCTGTGTTAGCGTTCAGTCTCTGTGTTAGCATTCAGTCTCTGTGTTCACACTGTACCACTATCTGTGTTAGCATTCAGTCTCTGTGTTCACACTGTACCACTATCTGTGTTAGCATTCAGTCTCTGTGTTCACACTGTACCACTGTCTGTGTTAGCATTCAGTCTCTGTGTTAGCATTCAGTCTCTGTGTTCACACTGTACCACTATCTGTGTTAGCATTCAGTCTCTGTGTTCACACTGTACCACTATCTGTGTTAGCATTCAGTCTCTGTGTTAGCATTCAGTCTCTGTGTTCACACTGTACCACTATCTGTGTTAGCATTCAGTCTCTGTGTTCACACTGTACCACTATCTGTGTTAGCATTCAGTCTCTGTGTTCACACTGTACCACTATCTGTGTTAGCATTCAGTCTCTGTTTTCACACTGTACCACTATCTGTGTTAGCATTCAGTCTCTGTGTTCACACTGTACCACTATCTGTGTTAGCATTCAGTCTCTGTGTTAGCATTCAGTCTCTGTGTTCACATTGTACCACTATCTGTGTTAGCATTCAGTCTCTGTGTTCACACTGTACCACTATCTGTGTTAGCATTCAGTCTCTGTGTTCACATTGTACCACTATCTGTGTTAGCATTCAGTCTCTGTGTTCACACTGTACCACTATCTGTGTTAGCATTCAGTCTCTGTGTTAGCATTCAGTCTCTGTGTTCACATTGTACCACTATCTGTGTTAGCATTCAGTCTCTGTGTTCACACTGTACCACTATCTGTGTTAGCATTCAGTCTCTGTGTTCACACTGTACCACTATCTGTGTTAGCATTCAGTCTCTGTGTTCACACTGTACCACTATCTGTGTTAGCATTCAGTCTCTGTGTTAGCATTCAGTCTCTGTGTTCACACTGTACCACTATCTGTGTTAGCATTCAGTCTCTGTGTTCACACTGTACCACTATCTGTGTTAGCATTCAGTCTCTGTGTTCACACTGTACCACTATCTGTGTTAGCATTCAGTCTCTGTGTTAGCATTCAGTCTCTGTGTTCACACTGTACGACTATCTGTGTTAGCATTCAGTCTCTGTGTTCACACTGTACCACTATCTGTGTTAGCATTCAGTCTCTGTGTTAGCATTCAGTCTCTGTGTTCACACTGTACCACTATCTGTGTTAGCATTCAGTCTCTGTGTTCACATTGTACCACTATCTGTGTTAGCATTCAGTCTCTGTGTTCACACTGTACCACTATCTGTGTTAGCATTCAGTCTCTGTGTTCACACTGTACCACTATCTGTGTTAGCATTCAGTCTCTGTGTTAGCATTCAGTCTCTGTGTTCACACTGTACCACTATCTGTGTTAGCATTCAGTCTCTGTGTTCACACTGTACCACTATCTGTGTTAGCATTCAGTCTCTGTGTTCACATTGTACCACTATCTGTGTTAGCATTCAGTCTCTGTGTTCACACTGTACCACTATCTGTGTTAGCATTCAGTCTCTGTGTTAGCATTCAGTCTCTGTGTTCACATTGTACCACTATCTGTGTTAGCATTCAGTCTCTGTGTTCACACTGTACCACTATCTGTGTTAGCATTCAGTCTCTGTGTTCACACTGTACCACTATCTGTGTTAGCATTCAGTCTCTGTGTTCACACTGTACCACTATCTGTGTTAGCATTCAGTCTCTGTGTTCACACTGTACCACTATCTGTGTTAGCATTCAGTCTCTGTGTTCACACTGTACCACTATCTGTGTTAGCATTCAGTCTCTGTGTTAGCATTCAGTCTCTGTGTTCACACTGTACGACTATCTGTGTTAGCATTCAGTCTCTGTGTTAGCATTCAGTCTCTGTGTTCACACTGTACCACTATCTGTGTTAGCATTCAGTCTCTGTGTTCACATTGTACCACTATCTGTGTTAGCATTCAGTCTCTGTGTTCACACTGTACCACTATCTGTGTTAGCATTCAGTCTCTGTGTTCACACTGTACCACTATCTGTGTTAGCATTCAGTCTCTGTGTTAGCATTCAGTCTCTGTGTTCACACTGTACGACTATCTGTGTTAGCATTCAGTCTCTGTGTTAGCATTCAGTCTCTGTGTTCACACTGTACCACTATCTGTGTTAGCATTCAGTCTCTGTGTTCACATTGTACCACTATCTGTGTTAGCATTCAGTCTCTGTGTTCACACTGTACCACTATCTGTGTTAGCATTCAGTCTCTGTGTTCACACTGTACCACTATCTGTGTTAGCATTCAGTCTCTGTGTTAGCATTCAGTCTCTGTGTTCACACTGTACGACTATCTGTGTTAGCATTCAGTCTCTGTGTTAGCATTCAGTCTCTGTGTTCACACTGTACCACTATCTGTGTTAGCATTCAGTCTCTGTGTTCACATTGTACCACTATCTGTGTTAGCATTCAGTCTCTGTGTTCACACTGTACCACTATCTGTGTTAGCATTCAGTCTCTGTGTTAGCATTCAGTCTCTGTGTTCACATTGTACCACTATCTGTGTTAGCATTCAGTCTCTGTGTTCACACTGTACCACTATCTGTGTTAGCATTCAGTCTCTGTGTTCACACTGTACCACTATCTGTGTTAGCATTCAGTCTCTGTGTTCACACTGTACCACTATCTGTGTTAGCATTCAGTCTCTGTGTTCACACTGTACCACTATCTGTGTTAGCATTCAGTCTCTGTGTTAGCATTCAGTCTCTGTGTTCACACTGTACGACTATCTGTGTTAGCATTCAGTCTCTGTGTTAGCATTCAGTCTCTGTGTTCACACTGTACCACTATCTGTGTTAGCATTCAGTCTCTGTGTTCACACTGTACCACTATCTGTGTTAGCATTCAGTCTCTGTGTTCACACTGTACCACTATCTGTGTTAGCATTCAGTCTCTGTGTTAGCATTCAGTCTCTGTGTTCACACTGTACGACTATCTGTGTTAGCATTCAGTCTCTGTGTTAGCATTCAGTCTCTGTGTTCACACTGTACCACTATCTGTGTTAGCATTCAGTCTCTGTGTTCACACTGTACCACTATCTGTGTTAGCATTCAGTCTCTGTGTTCACACTGTACCACTATCTGTGTTAGCATTCAGTCTCTGTGTTCACACTGTACCACTATCTGTGTTAGCATTCAGTCTCTGTGTTCACACTGTACCACTATCTGTGTTAGCATTCAGTCTCTGTGTTCACACTGTACCACTATCTGTGTTAGCATTCAGTCTCTGTGTTCACACTGTACCACTATCTGTGTTAGCATTCAGTCTCTGTGTTCACACTGTACCACTATCTGTGTTAGCATTCAGTCTCTGTGTTCACACTGTACCACTATCTGTGTTAGCATTCAGTCTCTGTGTTCACACTGCACCACTATCTGTGTTAGCATTCAGTCTCTGTGTTCACACTGTACCACTATCTGTGTTAGCATTCAGTCTCTGTGTTCACACTGTACCACTATCTGTGTTAGCATTCAGTCTCTGTGTTCACACTGTACCACTATCTGTGTTAGCATTCAGTCTCTGTGTTCACACTGTACCACTATCTGTTTGCATTCAGTCTCTGTGTTCACACTGTACCACTATCTGTGTTAGCATTCAGTCTCTGTGTTCACACTGTACCACTATCTGTGTTAGCATTCAGTCTCTGTGTTAGCATTCAGTCTCTGTGTTCACACTGTACCACTATCTGTGTTAGCATTCAGTCTCTGTGTTCACACTGTACCACTATCTGTTTTAGCATTCAGTCTCTGTGTTAGCATTCAGTCTCTGTGTTCACACTGTACCACTATCTGTGTTAGCATTCAGTCTCTGTGTTCACACTGTACCACTATCTGTGTTAGCATTCAGTCTCTGTGTTCACACTGTACCACTGTCTGTGTTAGCATTCAGTCTCTGTGTTAGCATTCAGTCTCTATGTTCACACTGTACCACTATCTGTGTTAGCATTCAGTCTCTGTGTTCACACTGTACCACTATCTGTGTTAGCATTCAGTCTCTGTGTTAGCATTCAGTCTCTGTGTTCACACTGTACCACTATCTGTGTTAGCATTCAGTCTCTGTGTTCACACTGTACCACTATCTGTGTTAGCATTCAGTCTCTGTGTTCACACTGTACCACTATCTGTGTTAGCATTCAGTCTCTGTTTTCACACTGTACCACTATCTGTGTTAGCATTCAGTCTCTGTGTTCACACTGTACCACTATCTGTGTTAGCATTCAGTCTCTGTGTTAGCATTCAGTCTCTGTGTTCACATTGTACCACTATCTGTGTTAGCATTCAGTCTCTGTGTTCACACTGTACCACTATCTGTGTTAGCATTCAGTCTCTGTGTTCACATTGTACCACTATCTGTGTTAGCATTCAGTCTCTGTGTTCACACTGTACCACTATCTGTGTTAGCATTCAGTCTCTGTGTTAGCATTCAGTCTCTGTGTTCACATTGTACCACTATCTGTGTTAGCATTCAGTCTCTGTGTTCACACTGTACCACTATCTGTGTTAGCATTCAGTCTCTGTGTTCACACTGTACCACTATCTGTGTTAGCATTCAGTCTCTGTGTTCACACTGTACCACTATCTGTGTTAGCATTCAGTCTCTGTGTTCACACTGTACCACTGTCTGTGTTAGCATTCAGTCTCTGTGTTCACACTGTACCACTATCTGTGTTAGCATTCAGTCTCTGTGTTCACACTGTACCACTATCTGTGTTAGCATTCAGTCTCTGTGTTAGCATTCAGTCTCTGTGTTCACACTGTACCACTATCTGTGTTAGCATTCAGTCTCTGTGTTCACACTGTACCACTATCTGTGTTAGCATTCAGTCTCTGTGTTCACACTGTACCACTATCTGTGTTAGCATTCAGTCTCTGTGTTCACACTGTACCACTATCTGTGTTAGCATTCAGTCTTTGTGTTCACACTGTACCACTATCTGTGTTAGCATTCAGTCTCTGTGTTCACACTGTACCACTATCTGTGTTAGCATTCAGTCTCTGTGTTCACACTGTACCACTATCTGTGTTAGCATTCAGTCTCTGTGTTCACACTGTACCACTATCTGTGTTAGCATTCAGTCTCTGTGTTCACACTGTACCACTATCTGTGTTAGCATTCAGTCTCTGTGTTCACACTGTACCACTATCTGTGTTAGCATTCAGTCTCTGTGTTCACACTGCACCACTATCTGTGTTAGCATTCAGTCTCTGTGTTCACACTGTACCACTATCTGTGTTAGCATTCAGTCTCTGTGTTCACACTGTACCACCATCTGTGTTAGCATTCAGTCTCTGTGTTCACACTGTACCACTATCTGTGTTAGCATTCAGTCTCTGTGTTCACACTGCACCACTATCTGTGTTAGCATTCAGTCTCTGTGTTCACACTGTACCACTATCTGTGTTAGCATTCAGTCTCTGTGTTCACACTGTACCACTATCTGTGTTAGCATTCAGTCTCTGTGTTCACACTGTACCACTATCTGTGTTAGCATTCAGTCTCTGTGTTCACACTGTACCACCATCTGTGTTAGCATTCAGTCTCTGTGTTCACACTGTACCACTATCTGTGTTAGCGTTCAGTCTCTGTGTTAGCATTCAGTCTCTGTGTTCACACTGTACCACTATCTGTGTTAGCATTCAGTCTCTGTGTTCACACTGTACCACTATCTGTGTTAGCATTCAGTCTCTGTGTTCACACTGTACCACTGTCTGTGTTAGCATTCAGTCTCTGTGTTAGCATTCAGTCTCTGTGTTCACACTGTACCACTATCTGTGTTAGCATTCAGTCTCTGTGTTCACACTGTACCACTATCTGTGTTAGCATTCAGTCTCTGTGTTAGCATTCAGTCTCTGTGTTCACACTGTACCACTATCTGTGTTAGCATTCAGTCTCTGTGTTCACACTGTACCACTATCTGTGTTAGCATTCAGTCTCTGTGTTCACACTGTACCACTATCTGTGTTAGCATTCAGTCTCTGTTTTCACACTGTACCACTATCTGTGTTAGCATTCAGTCTCTGTGTTCACACTGTACCACTATCTGTGTTAGCATTCAGTCTCTGTGTTAGCATTCAGTCTCTGTGTTCACATTGTACCACTATCTGTGTTAGCATTCAGTCTCTGTGTTCACACTGTACCACTATCTGTGTTAGCATTCAGTCTCTGTGTTCACATTGTACCACTATCTGTGTTAGCATTCAGTCTCTGTGTTCACACTGTACCACTATCTGTGTTAGCATTCAGTCTCTGTGTTAGCATTCAGTCTCTGTGTTCACATTGTACCACTATCTGTGTTAGCATTCAGTCTCTGTGTTCACACTGTACCACTATCTGTGTTAGCATTCAGTCTCTGTGTTCACACTGTACCACTATCTGTGTTAGCATTCAGTCTCTGTGTTCACACTGTACCACTATCTGTGTTAGCATTCAGTCTCTGTGTTAGCATTCAGTCTCTGTGTTCACACTGTACCACTATCTGTGTTAGCATTCAGTCTCTGTGTTCACACTGTACCACTATCTGTGTTAGCATTCAGTCTCTGTGTTCACACTGTACCACTATCTGTGTTAGCATTCAGTCTCTGTGTTAGCATTCAGTCTCTGTGTTCACACTGTACGACTATCTGTGTTAGCATTCAGTCTCTGTGTTCACACTGTACCACTATCTGTGTTAGCATTCAGTCTCTGTGTTAGCATTCAGTCTCTGTGTTCACACTGTACCACTATCTGTGTTAGCATTCAGTCTCTGTGTTCACATTGTACCACTATCTGTGTTAGCATTCAGTCTCTGTGTTCACACTGTACCACTATCTGTGTTAGCATTCAGTCTCTGTGTTCACACTGTACCACTATCTGTGTTAGCATTCAGTCTCTGTGTTAGCATTCAGTCTCTGTGTTCACACTGTACCACTATCTGTGTTAGCATTCAGTCTCTGTGTTCACACTGTACCACTATCTGTGTTAGCATTCAGTCTCTGTGTTCACATTGTACCACTATCTGTGTTAGCATTCAGTCTCTGTGTTCACACTGTACCACTATCTGTGTTAGCATTCAGTCTCTGTGTTAGCATTCAGTCTCTGTGTTCACATTGTACCACTATCTGTGTTAGCATTCAGTCTCTGTGTTCACACTGTACCACTATCTGTGTTAGCATTCAGTCTCTGTGTTCACACTGTACCACTATCTGTGTTAGCATTCAGTCTCTGTGTTCACACTGTACCACTATCTGTGTTAGCATTCAGTCTCTGTGTTCACACTGTACCACTATCTGTGTTAGCATTCAGTCTCTGTGTTCACACTGTACCACTATCTGTGTTAGCATTCAGTCTCTGTGTTAGCATTCAGTCTCTGTGTTCACACTGTACGACTATCTGTGTTAGCATTCAGTCTCTGTGTTAGCATTCAGTCTCTGTGTTCACACTGTACCACTATCTGTGTTAGCATTCAGTCTCTGTGTTAGCATTCAGTCTCTGTGTTCACACTGTACGACTATCTGTGTTAGCATTCAGTCTCTGTGTTCACACTGTACCACTATCTGTGTTAGCATTCAGTCTCTGTGTTAGCATTCAGTCTCTGTGTTCACACTGTACCACTATCTGTGTTAGCATTCAGTCTCTGTGTTCACATTGTACCACTATCTGTGTTAGCATTCAGTCTCTGTGTTCACACTGTACCACTATCTGTGTTAGCATTCAGTCTCTGTGTTCACACTGTACCACTATCTGTGTTAGCATTCAGTCTCTGTGTTAGCATTCAGTCTCTGTGTTCACACTGTACCACTATCTGTGTTAGCATTCAGTCTCTGTGTTCACACTGTACCACTATCTGTGTTAGCATTCAGTCTCTGTGTTCACATTGTACCACTATCTGTGTTAGCATTCAGTCTCTGTGTTCACACTGTACCACTATCTGTGTTAGCATTCAGTCTCTGTGTTAGCATTCAGTCTCTGTGTTCACATTGTACCACTATCTGTGTTAGCATTCAGTCTCTGTGTTCACACTGTACCACTATCTGTGTTAGCATTCAGTCTCTGTGTTCACACTGTACCACTATCTGTGTTAGCATTCAGTCTCTGTGTTCACACTGTACCACTATCTGTGTTAGCATTCAGTCTCTGTGTTCACACTGTACCACTATCTGTGTTAGCATTCAGTCTCTGTGTTCACACTGTACCACTATCTGTGTTAGCATTCAGTCTCTGTGTTAGCATTCAGTCTCTGTGTTCACACTGTACGACTATCTGTGTTAGCATTCAGTCTCTGTGTTAGCATTCAGTCTCTTTGTTCACACTGTACCACTATCTGTGTTAGCATTCAGTCTCTGTGTTCACACTGTACCGCTATCTGTGTTAGCATTCAGTCTCTTTGTTCACACTGTACCGCTATCTGTGTTAGCATTCAGTCTCTGTGTTCACACTGTACCGCTATCTGTGTTAGCATTCAGTCTCTGTGTTAGCATTCAGTCTCTGTGTTCACACTGTACGACTATCTGTGTTAGCATTCAGTCTCTGTGTTAGCATTCAGTCTCTGTGTTCACACTGTACCACTATCTGTGTTAGCATTCAGTCTCTGTGTTCACATTGTACCACTATCTGTGTTAGCATTCAGTCTCTGTGTTCACACTGTACCACTATCTGTGTTAGCATTCAGTCTCTGTGTTCACACTGTACCACTATCTGTGTTAGCATTCAGTCTCTGTGTTAGCATTCAGTCTCTGTGTTCACACTGTACGACTATCTGTGTTAGCATTCAGTCTCTGTGTTAGCATTCAGTCTCTGTGTTCACACTGTACCACTATCTGTGTTAGCATTCAGTCTCTGTGTTCACATTGTACCACTATCTGTGTTAGCATTCAGTCTCTGTGTTCACACTGTACCACTATCTGTGTTAGCATTCAGTCTCTGTGTTAGCATTCAGTCTCTGTGTTCACATTGTACCACTATCTGTGTTAGCATTCAGTCTCTGTGTTCACACTGTACCACTATCTGTGTTAGCATTCAGTCTCTGTGTTCACACTGTACCACTATCTGTGTTAGCATTCAGTCTCTGTGTTCACACTGTACCACTATCTGTGTTAGCATTCAGTCTCTGTGTTCACACTGTACCACTATCTGTGTTAGCATTCAGTCTCTGTGTTAGCATTCAGTCTCTGTGTTCACACTGTACGACTATCTGTGTTAGCATTCAGTCTCTGTGTTAGCATTCAGTCTCTGTGTTCACACTGTACCACTATCTGTGTTAGCATTCAGTCTCTGTGTTCACACTGTACCACTATCTGTGTTAGCATTCAGTCTCTGTGTTCACACTGTACCACTATCTGTGTTAGCATTCAGTCTCTGTGTTAGCATTCAGTCTCTGTGTTCACACTGTACGACTATCTGTGTTAGCATTCAGTCTCTGTGTTAGCATTCAGTCTCTGTGTTCACACTGTACCACTATCTGTGTTAGCATTCAGTCTCTGTGTTCACACTGTACCACTATCTGTGTTAGCATTCAGTCTCTGTGTTCACACTGTACCACTATCTGTGTTAGCATTCAGTCTCTGTGTTCACACTGTACCACTATCTGTGTTAGCATTCAGTCTCTGTGTTCACACTGTACCACTATCTGTGTTAGCATTCAGTCTCTGTGTTCACACTGTACCACTATCTGTGTTAGCATTCAGTCTCTGTGTTCACACTGTACCACTATCTGTGTTAGCATTCAGTCTCTGTGTTCACACTGTACCACTATCTGTGTTAGCATTCAGTCTCTGTGTTCACACTGTACCACTATCTGTGTTAGCATTCAGTCTCTGTGTTCACACTGCACCACTATCTGTGTTAGCATTCAGTCTCTGTGTTCACACTGTACCACTATCTGTGTTAGCATTCAGTCTCTGTGTTCACACTGTACCACTATCTGTGTTAGCATTCAGTCTCTGTGTTCACACTGTACCACTATCTGTGTTAGCATTCAGTCTCTGTGTTCACACTGTACCACTATCTGTTTGCATTCAGTCTCTGTGTTCACACTGTACCACTATCTGTGTTAGCATTCAGTCTCTGTGTTCACACTGTACCACTATCTGTGTTAGCATTCAGTCTCTGTGTTCACACGGTACCACTATCTGTGTTAGCATTCAGTCTTTGTGTTCACACGGTACCACTATCTGTGTTAGCATTCAGTCTCTGTGTTCACACTGTACCACTATCTGTGTTAGCATTCAGTCTCTGTGTTAGCATTCAGTCTCTGTGTTCACACTGTACCACTATCTGTGTTAGCATTCAGTCTCTGTGTTAGCATTCAGTCTCTGTGTTCACACTGTACCACTATCTGTGTTAGCATTCAGTCTCTGTGTTCACACTGTACCACTATCTGTGTTAGCATTCAGTCTCTGTGTTCACACTGTACCACTGTCTGTGTTAGCATTCAGTCTCTGTGTTAGCATTCAGTCTCTGTGTTCACACTGTACCACTATCTGTGTTAGCATTCAGTCTCTGTGTTCACACTGTACCACTATCTGTGTTAGCATTCAGTCTCTGTGTTAGCATTCAGTCTCTGTGTTCACACTGTACCACTATCTGTGTTAGCATTCAGTCTCTGTGTTCACACTGTACCACTATCTGTGTTAGCATTCAGTCTCTGTGTTCACACTGTACCACTATCTGTGTTAGCATTCAGTCTCTGTTTTCACACTGTACCACTATCTGTGTTAGCATTCAGTCTCTGTGTTCACACTGTACCACTATCTGTGTTAGCATTCAGTCTCTGTGTTAGCATTCAGTCTCTGTGTTCACATTGTACCACTATCTGTGTTAGCATTCAGTCTCTGTGTTCACACTGTACCACTATCTGTGTTAGCATTCAGTCTCTGTGTTCACATTGTACCACTATCTGTGTTAGCATTCAGTCTCTGTGTTCACACTGTACCACTATCTGTGTTAGCATTCAGTCTCTGTGTTAGCATTCAGTCTCTGTGTTCACATTGTACCACTATCTGTGTTAGCATTCAGTCTCTGTGTTCACACTGTACCACTATCTGTGTTAGCATTCAGTCTCTGTGTTCACACTGTACCACTATCTGTGTTAGCATTCAGTCTCTGTGTTCACACTGTACCACTATCTGTGTTAGCATTCAGTCTCTGTGTTCACACTGTACCACTATCTGTGTTAGCATTCAGTCTCTGTGTTCACACTGTACCACTATCTGTGTTAGCATTCAGTCTCTGTGTTCACACTGTACCACTATCTGTGTTAGCATTCAGTCTCTGTGTTAGCATTCAGTCTCTGTGTTCACACTGTACCACTATCTGTGTTAGCATTCAGTCTCTGTGTTCACACTGTACCACTATCTGTGTTAGCATTCAGTCTCTGTGTTAGCATTCAGTCTCTGTGTTCACACTGTACGACTATCTGTGTTAGCATTCAGTCTCTGTGTTCACACTGTACCACTATCTGTGTTAGCATTCAGTCTCTGTGTTCACACTGTACCACTATCTGTGTTAGCATTCAGTCTCTGTGTTCACACTGTACCACTATCTGTGTTAGCATTCAGTCTCTGTGTTCACACTGTACCACTATCTGTGTTAGCATTCAGTCTCTGTGTTCACACTGTACCACTATCTGTGTTAGCATTCAGTCTCTGTGTTCACACTGTACCACTATCTGTGTTAGCATTCAGTCTCTGTGTTCACACTGTACCACTATCTGTGTTAGCATTCAGTCTCTGTGTTCACACTGTACCACTATCTGTGTTAGCATTCAGTCTCTGTGTTCACACTGCACCACTATCTGTGTTAGCATTCAGTCTCTGTGTTCACACTGTACCACTATCTGTGTTAGCATTCAGTCTCTGTGTTCACACTGTACCACTATCTGTGTTAGCATTCAGTCTCTGTGTTCACACTGTACCACTATCTGTGTTAGCATTCAGTCTCTGTGTTCACACTGCACCACTATCTGTGTTAGCATTCAGTCTCTGTGTTCACACTGTACCACTATCTGTGTTAGCATTCAGTCTCTGTGTTCACACTGTACCACTATCTGTGTTAGCATTCAGTCTCTGTGTTCACACTGTACCACTATCTGTGTTAGCATTCAGTCTCTGTGTTCACACTGTACCACCATCTGTGTTAGCATTCAGTCTCTGTGTTCACACTGTACCACTATCTGTGTTAGCGTTCAGTCTCTGTGTTAGCATTCAGTCTCTGTGTTCACACTGTACCACTATCTGTGTTAGCATTCAGTCTCTGTGTTCACACTGTACCACTATCTGTGTTAGCATTCAGTCTCTGTGTTCACACTGTACCACTGTCTGTGTTAGCATTCAGTCTCTGTGTTAGCATTCAGTCTCTGTGTTCACACTGTACCACTATCTGTGTTAGCATTCAGTCTCTGTGTTCACACTGTACCACTATCTGTGTTAGCATTCAGTCTCTGTGTTAGCATTCAGTCTCTGTGTTCACACTGTACCACTATCTGTGTTAGCATTCAGTCTCTGTGTTCACACTGTACCACTATCTGTGTTAGCATTCAGTCTCTGTGTTCACACTGTACCACTATCTGTGTTAGCATTCAGTCTCTGTTTTCACACTGTACCACTATCTGTGTTAGCATTCAGTCTCTGTGTTCACACTGTACCACTATCTGTGTTAGCATTCAGTCTCTGTGTTAGCATTCAGTCTCTGTGTTCACATTGTACCACTATCTGTGTTAGCATTCAGTCTCTGTGTTCACACTGTACCACTATCTGTGTTAGCATTCAGTCTCTGTGTTCACATTGTACCACTATCTGTGTTAGCATTCAGTCTCTGTGTTCACACTGTACCACTATCTGTGTTAGCATTCAGTCTCTGTGTTAGCATTCAGTCTCTGTGTTCACATTGTACCACTATCTGTGTTAGCATTCAGTCTCTGTGTTCACACTGTACCACTATCTGTGTTAGCATTCAGTCTCTGTGTTCACACTGTACCACTATCTGTGTTAGCATTCAGTCTCTGTGTTCACACTGTACCACTATCTGTGTTAGCATTCAGTCTCTGTGTTAGCATTCAGTCTCTGTGTTCACACTGTACCACTATCTGTGTTAGCATTCAGTCTCTGTGTTCACACTGTACCACTATCTGTGTTAGCATTCAGTCTCTGTGTTCACACTGTACCACTATCTGTGTTAGCATTCAGTCTCTGTGTTAGCATTCAGTCTCTGTGTTCACACTGTACGACTATCTGTGTTAGCATTCAGTCTCTGTGTTCACACTGTACCACTATCTGTGTTAGCATTCAGTCTCTGTGTTAGCATTCAGTCTCTGTGTTCACACTGTACCACTATCTGTGTTAGCATTCAGTCTCTGTGTTCACATTGTACCACTATCTGTGTTAGCATTCAGTCTCTGTGTTCACACTGTACCACTATCTGTGTTAGCATTCAGTCTCTGTGTTCACACTGTACCACTATCTGTGTTAGCATTCAGTCTCTGTGTTAGCATTCAGTCTCTGTGTTCACACTGTACCACTATCTGTGTTAGCATTCAGTCTCTGTGTTCACACTGTACCACTATCTGTGTTAGCATTCAGTCTCTGTGTTCACATTGTACCACTATCTGTGTTAGCATTCAGTCTCTGTGTTCACACTGTACCACTATCTGTGTTAGCATTCAGTCTCTGTGTTAGCATTCAGTCTCTGTGTTCACATTGTACCACTATCTGTGTTAGCATTCAGTCTCTGTGTTCACACTGTACCACTATCTGTGTTAGCATTCAGTCTCTGTGTTCACACTGTACCACTATCTGTGTTAGCATTCAGTCTCTGTGTTCACACTGTACCACTATCTGTGTTAGCATTCAGTCTCTGTGTTCACACTGTACCACTATCTGTGTTAGCATTCAGTCTCTGTGTTCACACTGTACCACTATCTGTGTTAGCATTCAGTCTCTGTGTTAGCATTCAGTCTCTGTGTTCACACTGTACGACTATCTGTGTTAGCATTCAGTCTCTGTGTTAGCATTCAGTCTCTGTGTTCACACTGTACCACTATCTGTGTTAGCATTCAGTCTCTGTGTTCACATTGTACCACTATCTGTGTTAGCATTCAGTCTCTGTGTTCACACTGTACCACTATCTGTGTTAGCATTCAGTCTCTGTGTTCACACTGTACCACTATCTGTGTTAGCATTCAGTCTCTGTGTTAGCATTCAGTCTCTGTGTTCACACTGTACGACTATCTGTGTTAGCATTCAGTCTCTGTGTTAGCATTCAGTCTCTGTGTTCACACTGTACCACTATCTGTGTTAGCATTCAGTCTCTGTGTTCACATTGTACCACTATCTGTGTTAGCATTCAGTCTCTGTGTTCACACTGTACCACTATCTGTGTTAGCATTCAGTCTCTGTGTTCACACTGTACCACTATCTGTGTTAGCATTCAGTCTCTGTGTTAGCATTCAGTCTCTGTGTTCACACTGTACGACTATCTGTGTTAGCATTCAGTCTCTGTGTTAGCATTCAGTCTCTGTGTTCACACTGTACCACTATCTGTGTTAGCATTCAGTCTCTGTGTTCACATTGTACCACTATCTGTGTTAGCATTCAGTCTCTGTGTTCACACTGTACCACTATCTGTGTTAGCATTCAGTCTCTGTGTTAGCATTCAGTCTCTGTGTTCACATTGTACCACTATCTGTGTTAGCATTCAGTCTCTGTGTTCACACTGTACCACTATCTGTGTTAGCATTCAGTCTCTGTGTTCACACTGTACCACTATCTGTGTTAGCATTCAGTCTCTGTGTTCACACTGTACCACTATCTGTGTTAGCATTCAGTCTCTGTGTTCACACTGTACCACTATCTGTGTTAGCATTCAGTCTCTGTGTTAGCATTCAGTCTCTGTGTTCACACTGTACGACTATCTGTGTTAGCATTCAGTCTCTGTGTTAGCATTCAGTCTCTGTGTTCACACTGTACCACTATCTGTGTTAGCATTCAGTCTCTGTGTTCACACTGTACCACTATCTGTGTTAGCATTCAGTCTCTGTGTTCACACTGTACCACTATCTGTGTTAGCATTCAGTCTCTGTGTTAGCATTCAGTCTCTGTGTTCACACTGTACGACTATCTGTGTTAGCATTCAGTCTCTGTGTTAGCATTCAGTCTCTGTGTTCACACTGTACCACTATCTGTGTTAGCATTCAGTCTCTGTGTTCACACTGTACCACTATCTGTGTTAGCATTCAGTCTCTGTGTTTGCCAAATGGTCATTGTGGGGAACAAGGATTTTGCTTTCTTCATATCTGAACAAATGAATAATTTTGCAGTGTGTGAGAAATTTTTTTGAAACATTTGCTTTCCATGCACCTAATCATTAAGTACATTTGATTTTAATCAGTAAGGGAAGGTTAATGCTAATTCTAATTCTAATTCTGTTTCTAATAACTTTGAATGCTCTCCTTTAGTCTTTAAGATAAATCTAATTCAGGTTTATTTCATTAAAACTAACAAAGAGACATTACTAGGTAAATTGAGAAAGTGTTTAATCATTAAACTTACTCAGGTATGCTTAATCAAATGATGATTTTAAGGTAATATAGCTAAATTATTTCGATCATTTTTTCAATGTTCAATGTTTCATTCAATGTTGCCTGTCTAATTATCGTGTCTAATCTACGGGTTATCTGATTATCTAATAATCCTTTCAGTATTAGGCACCTTTCATAATTAGCACAAACGTAGTCATAGAATTTGATTAGGGAACCAGTTGGTTCGTTATAGAGGGAAAAAATTAAATAAAATCACAAAAATAGAGATGAGCAAAACTGGCTGAATCATCGTTAGTGGGTTATTATTCTGGAACTTTCTGGCTTTGGCATAAACATCACAAGGACATAGGCTAGCACATCGTACCATATCACGGTGTTGGCTCCACTGAGACCGAGAAAACGTTGACGAAGTTCAAAATCCTTGGGCTTAAGGGTGAGAACACCATAACAGTCTTATTTGACCCAATTCTGACTTGAGTGTTTATTTTAGGAAAAATTAAAGTTAAAACTACCTTTATATAATGTACAAGTGTTATATTGCACCTTATCATCTTATGCAAATAAAAAGTAGCTTACCGTAGTAAGTGGAAAGTTGGTAAAACTCCTTGTGGCATAAGTAAGAACAAAACAATAGGTCCGAGACGGGAGGAGGTTTGGAGAAGATGTTATTGAAGCGCCAGGAGAAACGAGCAAAATATTATTGTAGTGGCTGATGTTAATGAAAACATCGGGAGAAAACGCTGAATAGGTGTAATGGAAATATACAGACTTAAAAACATGAAGCAATGGAAGATTTAGAGAATTAAATTAAACTAGATTAAAATAAATTGGAATCCTAGCCTAAATACATGAATAATAAAATAAAATAAAGTAAATGACTAAATAAATAGGTTAAAGGTAAACTTGGTTAGTTAATCTAAATTAAAAAAAACTAGACTAACATCACAGAGCCATTTTCCCCCTTTTACCTTTACTACCACATAGGCAATGAGTGAAAACTGAAGTAAAATAAGGGCAGCACCCTTCCCTTAAATAATAATAATCCTTAAATAAAAATCCTCAGGATTCTAAGTAATTGCCCAGCAGTCACCATGAACCACACCGGAACAACAAACAAGTACACAAACATATGGAACATGTGGGTTATGTAGGTTAAAGTATGAGTGATAAATTAAAGGGGTAATGAAATAAATGTGGTTTTGGTCTAAATAAGTTCTGAAGTTTAGACAAATCAACAAATAATACGTGTTAAAATTAAAACTTGTGACCCATAGGCTGTATGAAGGCCACAGAAAGGTGGGGCTGTTTTTCAGGGGAAAAATTAGTGAACGTCAAAACAATCCATAGAGAAGTAGAGCCCAGCAAGTTTAGGCAGCTGGGCAGGAAGGTATATATACTGGGGGATTTGTGAAGGGGGGTGTGCTTGACTGCATCGGTTCATGACTCTGTGTATCTGAGTGCCATTTCCAGTGATATTTTTTAATAAAACCGGTTGCTTTTTCTCATCCAAGCCTGGAGGAGTGCTTTATTTCTTTGTTTCTGTCCTGCATTTTTGATCTGAACTATGAGACTTTTTGATAATATTGGTAATTGAAAAATGCTCTAGAACCACCCTGAAGTGTCCACCCGGAGAGGGGCTCTGGGTTCTGACAGTGTCCTGCTGCTGATGCGGCTGGTCAGGCAAATATTTCTACTTTATTTCTGTTTGATATAATTGTAAAGCTTATTTATTCTGATAGAACTATATTTGAGACATTTTTTCTGATAAAAACCTATAAACTTTATTACACTATAACATTGTGCTTTAACCGAATCCGTGCTTGCTGATATTGTGGTCTATAACTCCTTCTTGAACTGACCGCTGCCCTGTATCTCACTCTCTCATTGGCTGTAGGTCATCACAGAGGTGTGTTCCAGTCAGAGCTCCTTTCACACTGCAGGACTTTGAGTCGCTGGTCCAGATATTTAGCATGGCGAATATTTCCTGGGCGTCAGTGTCTGATTGGCAACTCGGTCAGATTGAGGTTTTGGTCATTCACACTGTGCCATTGATCACTCACATACACGAGCTCCGCTTTGCCTTGATTTTGCAAAACTAGTCAGCGACTGTAAACTCCTGCAGTGTGAACTCGGGATAAACTTATTAAAAATCTTAATTAAACTTAACTTATTTTCTTAGTTTGATGACTTTACTTGGTTTAACTAAGTAACTACAACTTTTTCACACACAATGTGATTAAACTCAACTGATTCATTTAGCTCCACTTTTATGCCCAGTTATGTGGTTCTACCTGCAGATGACCGGGTCGGTTTGCACATTACCGGCTGGGATGAGAGCATGAAGAGGTGAGTCGGTGCATATCTATCATTTTTATTGTTTAATTGATAAATTATAATGGTATGATAATTGTTGTTTTTTACAGAAGTTCATTTCTTTGAAGAACACAGATGATGTCCGGTAGAAATAAGTTCTGTGTTTATTTCTGTGAAAGCAAAGCTCTGCTATTGAAGCATTATCGGATTAAACATGGAAGCTACACAAGAACCAATCAAATTCCTTCTCTTATTTTAAATCATTCAATGCTTTTAAAGTGCATTTAACAAGAAATAGGCCTGCTGGTGAAAATGAATGCAGAATGGAATCAAAACTATTAGAACTTGTGGAGGAAATGAAGAAACGTCATCCAGGTTCTACCCTGATATCACAGTACATGGACATAACTTTTTCACTGTGGAGAAAAGAGTTGGTTAAAAATGAGCCTTCAGAAAAAGAGACTTCAGAAAGATGACCAGCATTCTTCATGGAAAGGTCAGGGTAATGAACACATTTATCTAGTTCATGTAAAAACATGTGAAGTCTTAATCTGTTGTTTCTTCTGTTCTTCTCCTTTCACAGATTATTGCCAAATTCAGCCGAATCACAAGCAGGAACCTCGAGCAGGAATTCTTCTCAGCACTTGATAACCGTACTTCATCGTTTTCTGGAAGTTTTTAAATTAAAGAAAGACACAGCTGGAAGAAAGCTCTCAGAGTATCTAATGCTAATGAACTCTGAGGTAGATTTTAGTGATCTGTTGGTACTGTTGATCTTGATGTTCCATTCTGTTATTAATATCTGTCACAACATCACTGATGTCACTGATCAGTGGACAGAGGTTCTCCACGGTCCTGCAGTCCTTCTCGGGGAAGAGACTACAGACTGCAGGCTTTATCATCACTCTTCTGACTTAATCAGTATCACTCTCAGTAATAATGCTAGGCTCTGTGTTAGCACAGTGTCATTTGGCTGTAAACACCAGTGCTAAAGGTTTATTAGAAATTATTTTAAAATCATATTAAAATAACTGAAAGTCATTTAACAGTCTGTTACATTATCAAAAGAATATAGAGTGATGCTGTAAGGTGAGTTTATGGCTCATAAATATTTGTTAATTTAGCATTTTTCTGGTTTGGTAAACATATAGTGTGAGCAAGCAATACTTCACACTGAGTGTAACATGAGTTCAGTATTTACGGCTCTAACACCAGGAGTGAACAGTTGAGTATTCAGGTGAGGGCTCCCTCTGGTGGGAGAAGTGGAGAACAGCAGGTGGAATTCTTACACAAGCACGTGCTCTGAATAATTTTCATCAACTTTACTGATTCTGTGTTTGATATCCGTGGTCAGCTGATGGCCTGTAACATGAGTTTAAGTAGAAGACTTAAGCTTCTACTTCCCCACTTATTCCCACTTAATCCCCACTTCTGCTCTCAATCTACACTGTGAGAACAACTATGGCACAGAGGAGGAGAATAATCATACACCCATGATCACAGCAGCCCAGGTGTGCGGAGAGCTGAGGAGGCTCCGTCCAAATAAAGCTGCAGGTCCAGATGGAGTATCTCCACGACTACTGAAGGCCTACGCAATGGAGCTGGGAGACCCTTTACAGCGCATCTTTAACCTGAGCCTTGAGCAGGAGAGGGTACCTCAGCAGTGGAAAACATCCTGCATCATCCCAGTCCCAAAGAAACCACACCCTGGAGAGCTGAATGACTTCAGGCCAGTCACCCTGACGTCTCACATAATGAAGACCATGGAGTGGGTGATGCTACACCACATCAGGCCACAGGTCCGCCACGCCCTCGACCCTGCAGTTTGCATACCAGGAGAAGGTGGGAGTGGAGGATGCCATTACCTTCATGCTACACAGATCCCTCTCTCACCTGGACAGTGGCAGTGGGGCTGTGAGAATAACATTTTTGGACTTCTCCAGTGCATTCAACATCATCCAGCTGCTGCTCCTCAGAGACAAACTAACAGAGATGGGAGTGATCTCACACCTGATCACGTGGATCACAAACTACCTGACCGGCAGACCTCAGTATGTGAGACTGGGGGATTGCAGGCCTGACACTGTGGTCAGCAGTACTGGGGCACCACAAGGGACTGTTCTCTCTCCGGTCCTGTTCACCATCTACACCTCAGACTTTCAGTACAGCTCAGAGCTCTGCCACGTGCAAAAGTTTGCGGATGATACTGCTATCGTTGGCTGTATCAGGAAGGGACAGGAGGAAGAGTACAGAAAACTGATACAGGACTTCGTTGCGTGGTGTGACGTTAACCATCTGCACCTCAACACTACAAAGACCAGGGAGATGGTGGTGGACTTCAGGAGGCCCAGGCCTCAACCTGAGCCTGTAACTATCAACGGGGACTGTGTGGAGTTTGTCAAGACCTACAAGTACCTTGGAGTACAGCTGGATGAAAGAATGGACTGGACAGCCAACACAGACGCTCTGTGTAGGAAAGGACAGAGCCGGCTGTGCTTCCTAAGAAGGCTGGCTTCCTTTAACATCTGAAAAAAGCTGCTGCACATGTTCTGTCAGACTGTTGTGGTGAGTGCCCTCTTCTATGCGGCAGTGTGCTGGGGAGGCAGCATAAAGAAGAAGGACGCCTCATGTCTGGACAAGCTGGTGAGGAAGGCAGGCTCGATTGTAGGCTCAGAACTGGACAGCCTGACATTGGCAGAGAGGAGGACACTGAGCAGGCTCCTGTCCATCATGGACAATCCACTGCATCCACTGTACAACATCATCTCCAGACAGAGGAGCAGCTTCAGTGACCGGTTGGTGTCACTGCCACAGACTGAGGAGGTCGTTCCTCCCCCATGCCATGAGACTCTTTAATTCCACACGGGGTGGGAGGAGTCAGTGCTGACACTACTCTCTTTATATGGAACTCTCACTACACTCCGGTTTATACAGAACTCTCACTACACTCCGGTTTATACAGAACTCTCACTACACTCCGGTTTATACAGAACTCTCACTACACTGATTTGCACAGGACTCATAAACACAGTTTTTGCACATCGAATAGGTCTGTAACCTTAAACACTTATTCTGCACATTACTTATCTTGTTTTTCATCTCATTCTCCATATTTATTCCAAAATCTATCTATCTATCTATCTATCTATCTATCTATCTATCTATCTATCTATCTATCTATCTATCTATCTATCTATCAGATACCTCTTTCAGGGAAATGTTTCTGTCATACAGAATAAGGCAAATTCTCTGTGATGGCACAGTGACTGACGTGTTTGTGGGAATCTTCTGTAACTCTTGGGAAGAATTTATGAAAATCATTATTTTTTGTTGTTTAAACTGGACACATTTTAATGTACAGAAAAAAGACAAAGCTGTAAGTTGTATTACACTTTAATTTCTTTGAAGATTATGAACCCTTTTTGGTCTTGTACCCGTACACAGCCATGCTGATACAGAGTCGTAACAGCACCATGTTACTGTGCACTTATACAAGAGTTTTACTAACAATAACAACATTATTATTAAATATGTTCCAAGAACATCACTTCAAGAGCTAGAAACAGCACCTGGAGCAGTCTGGATTTTTAAATAACACACACACACACAAACACAAACACACACACACACATATGTTTGCATTTGTAATGCATTTCTTATCAGGACTGTGACTCTGACCCTCCTCAGGTATGGAGTTCTCAGGGTGGAGCCGGAGGACAGCCAGCTTCGTCCACATGGATTGCCATGGAGGCCACTGACACTGCGATTATTCTGGAGGACATCATAGCCCTGGATGGAGTTGAGAACAAGAAGAAGAACACTTTCAAATGCAAAGGGTTTTCTTTCCTTGGGACTCAAATCACTAAAGCCAAAACTGTAATCACTACAAAATCTTCTGATGTGTTAATCACTATGTTTTTGTAGGTCTGTTGTTGACTTTTGTGAGTTTAAAAAACCCTTTATTTAGTTTTTTTCAGTCAGGATGTGTTCCAGATGTTCGTGATGGTGAACAGGACTGTCTTAGGTCTGTAGTTGGAGTTTTGTGTCCAGGTCGATGAGTGACTGATTAAAACAAATCCCTGTAACTAAAAGCTCTGGTGTTTTACTCAGTATGTCTTCAGTGTGTTTCTAATTACAGAAGTGTTACAGTGTGTTTTAATCATTCACCTATCAACCTTTTAGTTTTAAAAATATTGATATTTTGTAGATTTTACTTTTATATTTATATTACTAAATTAATAAACTAAATTTTTCTTAATAATTTTCTGAAAGCATTAAAAAGTATAAATGGCCACGAAATTAGCCGTAAACACTTCCAAAGAAAATTTCGTGGATCAGTGAAGTCACGAATCGTGAGACGCAAATCTGAGAGGTATTACTGTATAGTCATTTATACCTGACAGGGGAACTGGGGGATTATCAATAATTAATAAACTTTAATAAAGATGCGTCACTAAGCACTTTTCTAAACAATCTATAGTTATCTTATTTTCATTATAAAACACAGATCAGAGAAACTTTCAGGCATTATTTATTATTATTATTATTATTTATTATTATTATTATTATTCACAATTTTATTAACATGTTCTTAACAATTTGTGACTCTTCAATGTAAAATTCACTGCACTATCTGAAACTGTAAATATACTTGAATTAGACATTACTCAGGTGTGTTTACATTCGGAGAGATAAAAAGCTTTATAAATGTCTCTTTAAACAATATAAATGCAGCTACTGTATGAGGGGAAGATCTCAAATGAACAGCTAATGACTGAACCCCAGTGCAGTTCAGCAGAATGATGCAGATGCAGCAGGAAGATAATGAAGTGATGACAGAATGTCAAAGTCTTTAGTCTCTTACAGCATTAACATTTAACCTTTAAGATTTCAGGAGGAAGTGTTTATAGCTTAAAGACTGTAATCATGCTCACTGCAGGTCAACATGCTGGTCAAAGTATAAAGGCTGCTCTAGAATTTCCAGATTCTTGTTAAACTCTGAGATTCCTTTATGCAGATGGTCATGAATCTTCTCCCAGGCCTTCACCTCTGAGTGCCACAGAACTGATCTGGAGCGATTGAGCTGAGCCTCTTCATTTTTGCTTCCTTTGGACAGACTGATACTGTTTTTACAGATGGAATACACATCCAGACCAATAAAGAAGGCATTTATGCATATGAACCCCACCCTGACTGTCTTTGAAAGGGCCACAGGAGCTCCTTTAGCCAAGTTTTTTGAGAGAGCTTTTACAGATGAAGCTTTTCGTAATACTTTTCCTGCATGTTTTCCCAATTTCACGGTTTCAAATAGCATGTTAACATTATTAGAGTCTTCTAAAGCTTCATCCCTGCTGGCCACTATATCCATACAATCTAGGATCTTCTGCACATCTTCCTTAAATCTGCTGTATTTGTCCTTGGTGGTTTTTTTACAACGACTTTTGACTGCTATTTTAGCGATGCCTCGAGCAAGACTATTGGTGCCACAGGCGACTCCGAGACCAGCTGCTGTGATTGTGAGACCCAAAGATGCTCCTGCAGTCACAGGAGCAAGAGCTAAACCTGCGATGGTCAAAGCACCTCCTGCAATACCGACTGAACTTCCAGCCACAGTGGAGATGTTGGAGCCCAGCTTCATCTTGTCCAGCTGATCTGCAGCTTCATCTAAATCAGACAGGAACTGAAGAATTCTGGAGTGATGCTCACTGAATATGAGGATGAAGTCTTGGGCCTTATTATTAAATAGGAAAGTCAGCCTGAACGACTCGTCCATCCTGTAAAGAAAAGGTTCTGAAATATTCATTTGTCCACTGTAAATATCAGTCACAACATGAATTAGAAGAATCTCACCAGAATTCTCATTGTGCAGAAAAAGATATTCAGAATAAAAAGGAAGTGTTTTTACCTGATTTTAGTTAGCTGGAGTAAATGATCATACTGTTTCTGCACAGACACCTCGGTCATGTACAAATGAAATTTCCCATTTATCCATCTGGAACATAATACACATGATTTTAACCATCTAAACCATGTACAACATCAATTCTGCACACAGATGTTCCCTCTGGGAAACATTTTCTCATAACCAATCATGGTCATAATATTTTACGAGACAGACTGGAAGAATTCATTGTCGGTGAAAATGAAAATTTCTGTTAATGTGAACAGTAAAGCAAGTGGAAGATGAAATGATCTCCAAAAGGCATAAAGTTACAGACGACACATTTTCTTTATATTTTAAACAAAACCTTTTTTTTCCATCTTTTCCATTTTTAAATAACAGAAAAGGAAAAGGGCCCACAGCAAAAGTTTGTGCACCCTGCATCATTAACCTAGTAGCATCCCTTAGGCAGCTTGTAAACACTTTGTATCCAGCCAAGAGTCTTTCCGTTCTAGTTTGAGGGATTTTTCACCCATTCTTCCTTACAACTGTCCTCCAGTTCTGTGAGATTTCTGGGCACTAACTGCATACACTGCTCTTTTGAGGTCTATACACAGATTTTTAATGATGTTTAGGTCAGGACACTGTGAGGGCCATGGCAAAACCTTCAGCTTGCGCCTCTTGAGGTTGTCCAATGTGGATTTTGAGGTGTGTTTAGGATCTTTATCCATTTGTAGAAGCCATCCTCTTTTCAACTTCAGTTTTTTTTTTACAGATGGTGTTAGGTTTGCTTCCAGAATTTGTTGGAATTAAATTGAATCCATACTTCCCTCTATCTGTGAACTGTTCCCCGTGCCATTGGCTGCAACACACCCCTAAAGCATGATCGATCCACCCCCATGCTTAACAGCTGGACTGGTGTTCTTTTCAAAAAAAATTCCATGCCCTTTGTTCTCCAAACATACCTATGCTCATTGAGGCCGAAGAGTTCTATTTTAACCTCATGGGTCCACATGACTTTTTTCCAAAATGCTTGTGTAAATGTTCTTTTGCAAAATTCAGACGCAGGAGAGGTTTTCTTCTGATGACTGTTCCAAGAAGGCCATATTTGTGCAGGTGTGGCTGAACAGTGGAACAGTGTGCCCCAACTTCAAAGTCTGCCAAATCTTCCTGGAGATCTTTTGCAGTCAAATGGGGGTTCTGACTTGCTTTTCTGGCAATCCTACAAGTAGTTCTTCTGAGAAATATCTTGGTCTTCCAGACCATATCTTGACATCCACTATTCCTGTTAACTGTCATTTCTTAATTACATTCCGAACTGAGGAATCTAGGCAACTGCTTAGAGGAACCCATGGCTGCTGATTGTTGGGACAAGGTTAAAGGTTTCTGGGTATTTATAAAGCTTTGAAATTTGCATCACCTGGCCTTTCCTAATGATGACTGTGAACAAGCCATGACCCTAACAGGTGAATTAAGGTCTGATACCTTGGTCTTATCTGAGAGCTCAAGTCTCCTGGGGTTCCCATACTTTTGCAGGGTGCTGTTTTCCCTTTTTCACTCTAAAATTGTTATGCCTTTCGGAGATCATTTCATCTTCCACTTGCTTAACTGTTCACATTTACCACTGTATTAATGATGCCACTGTATTAATGATGGCTTTCTAATGATTAATAATTTTAGTTTGGTGTCCCACAAGGCTGTGATTAACACCTGCTACTGGCCTGTAAGTAAGGCCCTTCTCATCTGACCAGTTTGTCAAATGCTGTGAATGTCAGTGTTATGCCTTAATGGATCATTGTCTGTGACCAGTGCCTCGTTTTGGATAGCCCTCTGACCTGATCTTCATGACGTACCGTGTTTAATTAAATAACAGAACAGTTCTTAATAGTTTGTTTTTTAGGATGAATTTGACCAGATAGTTTGAACTGAAATGCAAATGAAATTAAACAAATTGTGAGACTCACACTGATGTATCATGTCATTGGTTAGATTTGGAGAGAAAACACCTTTGAGTTTTGAGTATTTTGCTTTCTGATTTTGTAAAAACTCTTTACTGTTTTCAAGAAAAGAAACAAACTTGCGCGATCTTATCGCTCTTCTCCTAATTCTTTATACGAGTTAAATTCCCTAATTTGTGTTCTTCACATGTTCATTTATTTCCCTGATGCAGGGGATAATACTTCCCTGATTCCACTGCTTTAATCAGTCCATCTTAGATAATACTGCCCTGATTCCTCAAAGTCTCGTAATCCCCAAAGTTCTGTTAGTTATTTAACAGTTGTGTTCATTTTAAGACTCCTATTCACTTCCAGTATATCCCTGATTTAAAAAACAAGTCTACATGAAAGGAGAGAAGCTCCTGTGACTGATACTTACTCAGGAACACCTTCAGAGCCTGAGATGTACTTGGATCTGCAGAAAGAAAACACAGTTTGTCAGATCTGTTTTGGAGTGATTCTAAACCTACATGCTGTAATCAGAAGGATATGGTCAATACTTTTTCTCCATCTTCTCACAGATCTGCTGAGTGACCTGGATGTATTTCTCCAGCTGGGAGGCCAGGACTTCCACATTGCTGAGGCTCGGCTGGAAGAAAGCTCCTGCGTCTCTCTTGAAGTGGACGAGGAGTGGACACACCATTCTGGCTGCAGAGATCACCGAACGTACGGACATGGAACTCACTCCCTTTGGCATGAAGCTCTCGCCCATGAAGACGAACAGTGACGTGACAGCAAGCTTCTCCACTGCATCCAGGAAGTGTTGGAGTTTCTCCAGACCTTCTAAAGTATTCTTCAGAACTTCTCCCAGCTCCTTCTCCAGCTCCTGCCTTCTGGAATCTGCTGTAACCTGAGTAAAGCTACTGCGCATGAATTCACCAAAAGCTTTGGTCTTGTCCTCAGCCTTCTGAACATGCTCAAACTTCAGAGTGATTTGATCGGCCCGGTCTTTGATGTCTCTCATCATCTCCAGCTCAGTCTCTCTCTGTAAGGTCCATTTGGACTCTCTGTCACAGAACTCCTTCACAGTCTCAGCGTATTTGAGAGTGTCTAAGATGTAGTCACTCATCTGCTGCTGCAGTTTCTCTCTGTGATAAAAACACATCACTCAATCAGGACAAATTCCTGAAGCTGTCCTACAAACTGAGCTTCAAACCTGAATCATCACAAGCTGCACATGATAAAGGGGAAGTTTTACAGAAGCACATGAACAGTGTGATAAAACTGAATAACCTTCATGAAGAATGTGATGTTTTCTTCTCATTAATTAAATTAGAAAAACTAAAAATTAAAGTAAAAAAAAAAACAGATTTAAAAAAGCTTATGAAAATTTTAATGATCAGCCCAGATTTGCAAAAAACTCAATGTAAATGCAAAGGCTGAAGAACAGCAGATTACAACAGCAGAATAACAAAATGTTTAAAAGCAAATCCACATTAATTTAGGACAAGTGCAGTGTTTATGTTGTGAACATGCGCAGTACAGAACACATGATCATTACATTTACATTCCAAACTTTACACTTAACTCACAAACCTGGTGTTGGAGCTCATCTTAATCAGAACTGTAGTTATTTCTTGCTTCTACTTCTTCCTCAGCTCTAAATCATGTCATATGGATCACTTCTTCTTCTTCTTCTTCTTCTCTCTGGAATAAATATGTTTCTGCTCTCTAAGTTTCCCTAAAAGGACTGGGACATGTTTGTCGAAGTTTTTTCCAATTTCTTTACAAACTTTTAAACTATCAATGTTCTGTATCTCTGTTTTCATAACACAGGATGTGGTGGCGTGTTAGAGCAAAAACAAATGATGTGATAAGGTTTCAGTTTCCGTCTTTAGATGCAGTAAGAATCAGATCTCAAGGAAGCAGGGTAAAAAAACACACCTTAAGATTTCATTAAAAAAAATCTAATACATAGTCTAATAAAAAAAGGGAAAAAGCAAAGTCTCCGATTCTCTTCCCTGAAAAACAAGTTCACAGCGGTTAATAAGTCCAAACGTTCTTTTCTGAATGAGAATCGATTCATTAAGAATCATTTTGCTCTCATGCTGTCGTATCGCTATTTAGAATATTTAGCAACTGTATATAGCTACATTTACAATAGTACACAGTTGTGAGTTCTTTGAATAGGAAAAGCACTCTAAACTAAAAAATAAAACTAAACTCTAGGCCCTCACTGACTGCAGATCAAATTCAGTCTTTAAAAGTATAAAGGCTGCTCTAGAATTCGCCGATTCTCGTTAAACTCTGAGATTCCTTCATGCAGATGGTCATGAATCTTCTCCCAGGCCTTCACCTCTGAGCGCCACAGAACTGATCTGGAGCGAATTAGTGGAGCTGCTTTGTTTTTGCTTCCTTTGGACAGACTGATACCACTTTTGTAGATAATAAACATGTCCAGACCAATAAAGAAGGCATTTACAGTTATGAACCCTGCCCTGGCTGTCTTTGAAAGGGCCAGAGGAGCTCCTTTAGCCACTGGTCTAATGTCAGGAAGATCTGCAGCCAGTTTTGTGATGCTCCGACCTGCTTTAGCTTCCTTAAACCCCATATTAGCTGCCTTCGCCATCACCACCTCACTTCTGAGAGCTTTTACAGCTGAAGCTCCATCCACAATAGCATCAATACTTTTGCCTACAGCTCCAGCTGCAGCAGGCAGTTTCACAGCTTCAGATTGTGTGGTAACACCATCAGGACCTGCTAAAGGAGCCTCAGTTCTGGCCACTTCATCCATATAATCTAGGATCTTCTGAACATCATCCCTAAATCTGACAAAGTTCTTTTTGGCCTTTTTCGTTTGGCGACGATTGACTGCCATTTCAGTGATACTGGTAACGATGGTGTTAACGCCGCTGGTGACTCCAAGACCAGCTCCTATGATTGTGAGAGCCAAAGATACTCCTGCAGTCTCAGGAGCAAGAGCTAAACCTATGATGGACAAAACACCTCCTGCGATACCGACTGAACTTCCAGCCACAGAGGAGATGTCAGAGCCTCGCTTCATCTTGTCCAGCTGATCTGCAGCTTCATCTAAATCAGACAGGAACTGAAGCATTCTGGAGTGACGCTCACTGAATATGAGGATGAAGTCCTGTGCCTTCATATTGAACAGGAAAGTCAGCCTGAACGACTCGTCCATCCTGTAAAGAAAAGGGTCTGAAATACTAATAGCAACTTTGACTGATCAAATAAATAAATAAATAAATAAATAAATAACCTGATTTTGGTTAGCTGGAGTAAATGATCATACAATTTCTGCTCCTCATTCATGATGAAATTTAATTTCAGTGAAAGTTTCTCATCTATCCATCTGGAACGTAATGCATTTGGTGTTAAACATATAAACATAAATTCTTCACAGGGATGTTCTTTCTGGGCAACATAACCACTGACGGTCATCTGCTGTCAGCAAGATAGCATTTAACTACAAGCTAGTTTCTGTTTATTCTAGTAAGTTCTGAGTCAGGTTTCGTGACAGCTCAGTGTGTAAGCTGTGGACAAACTGACCAGCAGGTCATCAGTTCAAATCCCAGTGCTAACACATTGCCTCTGCTCACCCTGGAATAAGACCCTTTACCCTCAACTGATCAGTTGTATAAATGAGATACTTTGCTCTGGACAGGACGTCTCTTCTGTTTTCTCAGATTGGGACAGCCCCCTGATCTGATCTGAGCTCTTGATGTACTGTGTGTATTATTATGACTGTGGTTCTGTTTGTCAGGATGCGTTGACCTGTTTTGTGTATTTTGTGATTGCTGTAATAAACCTCTGGTGTATGGATCCTAACCACTCCTTTAAGTCTCCCTCTTTACACTTTCTCTGTGTATAATTACTTACCTGGCTGTTAGCTACCACTACCATGATGATGATGATGAAGAATGCAGAAGTAGAACAATTTCTCATAAATTATAACTAATTAAAAATGCAAGTATCCAGCCAATTGTTTTTCATTATTATCCACAAAGTGTGGGTGTGGCTGCTGGTGTTCACTCTAATCCAGCAGGAGTCACACCTGATTCCACTGCTTTAATCAGTCCATCTTAGATAATACTGCCCTGATTCCTCAAAGTCTCGTAATCCCCAAAGTTCTGTTAGTTATTTAACAGTTGTGTTCATTTTAAGACTCCTATTCACTTCCAGTATATCCCTGATTTAAAAAACAAGTCTACATGAAAGGAGAGAAGCTCCTGTGACTGATACTTACTCAGGAACACCTTCAGAGCCTGAGATGTACTTGGATCTGCAGAAAGAAAACACAGTTTGTCAGATCTGTTTTGGAGTGATTCTAAACCTACATGCTGTAATCAGAAGGATATGGTCAATACTTTTTCTCCATCTTCTCACAGATCTGCTGAGTGACCTGGATGTATTTCTCCAGCTGGGAGGCCAGGACTTCCACATTGTTGAGGTTCGGCTGGAAGAAAGCTCCTGCGTCTCTCTTGAAGTGGACGAGGAGTGGACACACCATTCTGGCTGCAGAGATCACCGAACGTACGGACATGGAACTCACTCCCTTTGGCATGAAGCTCTCGCCCATGAAGACGAACAGTGACGTGACAGCAAGCTTCTCCACTGCATCCAGGAAGTGTTGGAGTTTCTCCAGACCTTCTAAAGTATTCTTCAGAACTTCTTCCAGCTTCTTCTCCAGCTTCTTCCTTCTGGAATCTGCTGTAACCTCATTAAAGTTACTGCGCATGAATTCACCAAGAGCTTTGTTCTTGTCCTCAGCCCGGTCTTTGATGTCTCTCATCATCTCCAGCTCGGTCTCTCTCTGTGAGGTCCATTTTGACTCTCTGTCATAAAAGTCCTTAACAGTTTTTGTGTATTTGAGAGTGTCTAAGAGGTAGATGATCAACAGCTGCTGAGTCATTCCAGAAATGGAGGACATTTTCAGTCCCAGCTGTGAAATTTCAAATAAACCATGAGCAAAAATACTAAATCATGCACGTGTTGTGTAAATTGTACTTTCCCTGACAGAAAATATGAATACAGCTGCAGAAAAACTGGTTCCAAAATATTATTTAAAATATCAAATAGCCTTCAAGCACCCCCTAAAATGGCTTTTTTCTCTTGTCCCAACTTCCTGATGACCAAATTGCATTTCAAATATAACAGTTAAAATAAGTTTTAAATCTCCTTTTTTTGGTATGCTTTTGTTGATATATGTCTCTTGCAATTGTTATAACATTGTTTAAATGATCAACACATTTTAAATAAATGTAATTATGCCCTGAATTTGTGTCCCACAACATGCACTCAACCCTGTTACCAAAACCATTTAGCCTGGCAGAGTAAGAGAAAAAAAAACTGAGTCACATGAAACAGAGGAATTAACATCATCAAGCCACATGCTAACACCACGGGGAGACCAAAGGTAAGTCCTCTCTTCTATTTTTCATATTTTACCAACCTTTCCAACCTTTCAAGTGAGGGTGTCACTCTAACCAATGCAACTCTGTTACTCATATTATTAGAGTAAGGCAAAAAATGTTCAAATATTTTTTTCTTTATTTATATAACTAAGTTTGACCTTGACCTTGACAGTAATGCTACATTCCACAGCTAGCATCTATTCCAGAGAAAAAGCTAAAATTAGCATTGATTTGCAACCTGTTACTGTAATTAGAGTAACAGGGTGGCACTACAGTAACAGGGCTGAATCTTACTGAGTACAATCTTCTTTGGTATAGCTTTGAGGATGTGCTGAGGCTCATTCCTCCCCCAGAGAATGTTACCTCACGCCATATGGCCATCGCAAGAGAGATATGGGATACGCTGGCCAGCCACGAAAATTAAACATGAACATTATAACATCTGCTTTCTAAAATATGGACCAGTTCATACTGTTCAGTCCTGTTTTTGATGATTCATTTTAACACCAGGTCATCAGCCTAGTGTAACATGGCTATTTTTTATGTATGTCCGTATGTCCGAATATTTGATCAGATCCAGTTTGTGGTCTTGTTGATTATCATTCATTCATACAGAATTCATTCTCTTGAATATTATTAAATAACATTTGTTCTTTATCACATTTATGTCATGATCTACTTCTTCTTCTTCTTCTTTGGTCTTTTCCCTTCAGGGGTCTCCACAGTGAATCGTCTCTCTCCACCTATCCCTATCTTCTGCATCCTCAACACTTACACCCACTAGCTTCATATCCTCATTTATTACATCCATATACCTCCTCTTTGGCCTTCCTCTTTGCCTCCTGCCTGGCAGCTCCATGTCCAACATTCTCCTACCAATATACTCACTCTCCCTCCTCTGGACATGTCCAAACCATCTTAATCTGTCATGATCTACAATCAAAAGAAATGTATCCAAGTAACCCTGTTACTTTAATTTCAACCCTGTTATCATATAATTTTTCCATAAAATAATCTTAAATGCTTTTCTAAGCTTGTGAGGGTTTAAGCTATTGTCATTTTAAAAGTTTCAGTGATTACATGCATATTGTGTTTGAGCAAATATTTGAAAATAAATAATTAAATGAGTAAAAATAAAAGTGTGATTACCAAAAAGTTGAGAAAGATAGGTTTTAAAAGTTGTTTATGTTAAAATAAGACAAGTCTTATCTGAAATTAAATGAGAATTCAATGTGAATATGACTTTCTTTACTTAAGGGTAAAAGATTTATTAAGCAATATTTTAAAATCTACTTTTTTCAGGTTTCTGAGTATTTGTAACAGGGTTGCACCAGGCAGAGCACACAACAAATAAAATATCTCATAAAAAGTGTACCTTTGATGTTTGAGCTGGACAAATCAAATTATTTGACAGATTATTACTTGTTTTTCTTTAATACATAACAGCAAATGATAAAAATAAAGGTTAAATTTTTCAAATGTTCTGGTGCCTAAATTGTCCTCTAATACTGGAATGTCTCTGCTGCAGTTTCTCTCTGTGATAAAAACACATCACTCAATCAGGACAAATTCCTGAAGCTGTCCTACAAACTGATATATAAATATACAGTATACTGCTGTAGTTTTATCTGACTTCATCATCATTTACCTATGAACTAAAGGAATGAGGCAGTGCAGGAACCAGATCTGCTTGTTCAACCGCTCTGTTGATCAGCATTACTCAGATTTTAGAGCCTTCACGCTTACAAACTTTAAGATCTTATTTCCTCATGGAACTGAAATGTTTTTCTATGAACTTTCAAAGTAAATCTGTGTACAGATAAATATAGGATAAATACACTGTGTGTGTGTGTGTGTGTGTGTGTGTGTGTGTGTGTGTGTGTGAACAGAACAGTAGTGAGATGACAATAACATTTAGATTTCTGGTATTTGGCAGACAGACTTATCCAGAGAGACCCACAATTTATCTCATTATATATAACTGAGAAATTGAGGATTAAGGGCCTTGCTCAGGGGCCCAGCAGGGGCATCTTGGTGGACCTGGGATTCAAACTCACAGCCTTCAAATCAGCAGTCCAACACCTTCACCACTGAGTACCACATCCCCCTCATACCACAATAACATTCCATTACTGAGATCATTCACTCTACAGCACTATTATAACTAGAAGAGTTTTATTATTAGCTGAGTTGTTGAATCAGTTTTAATACAGAGAAGATTTTATTGTAATGGACAAAGTCTTGTTTGATAAATCAGATTTTTCAAGTGTAAACCACTAACCTGATTTAATGCTCCATTAAAATCAAAGCTGTGGATTTTCCTGATTCAGTTCCTCCTCAGGTCTAAATGTTGGAATGTAGATCACTTCTCTGTGGAATAAAATATTTCCTCACGCGGAGTCTTGGTCAGTCAGGTGGATGCTGTGTTGTTTTCTTTGTCAGCAAATTTGATCAATAAAGTTAGTTTCTATCATTAGTGATATACAAACACCATTTTATCTCTCTGATCACTTTCAGTCCCAGAAAATGTCACAATAAACGATTATAGACTTTCGAACCCTAACTCTTCTCATCAGCTCTCCTGACAGACTGACCTCACAGCAGCTCTGGCTCTTTACCAAACGACTCTTTTAGGTGAGTCAAAAGAATTGATTCACAAAAATTGTTTGTTTGTTTGTTTTTATCATTTTATCTTCTACACTTTGACATTCTTATTTAGATGAAGCAAGTCACAGCAAGAACCGATCACTAGTTAGGGTAAAAATGAAGCTAAACTGCAGCCTATAGAATTTTACTGATTCTGCTGAGTGAATCAAATGAACCAAAACACTTTGACTGATTCAGTTCACTTGTTTACTCGAAACCGGTTTGTTGAGAAAAATGAATCATACCTTTCACTTTCTTTTCTGTGTGGGGATTTTAGATCACATTCCAAATGGCTGCATGTGATTTTACAGAGAATTAAAGCTGTTAAAGCTAGGTTTTATCTGAAGTTGGTTTATAACATGCACAAGGATGAACAGCGATTCTTTTTCACTGCTTCCACAAACTTTAGAGTTAGACTGAGCTTGAATCCAGTTTACTGATCCACAGAGTTTACTCTGAATGAAGAACCAAACAGGAAGACTCCAGTCACTTAATAATCACTCTATACAACTGTGAGGAACAGAAAAGCATCTCAGGACACACTGATGCTCTACTGAAACATCCTGAACCCATGAGTCCTCATGTGATAAATGTGGAGACGGCGTGGAAAAGTCACTACGTTTTTCTGTTCCTGCAACATCTCAGTATGAAGAAGTATGAAGGAAGGGAAGTATGAAGAAAATGAGAAACATGTGGACGGGAAACTCACAAAATCCTGACACAATGCTCTCACTGACTACAGGCCTGGATTCAGTCTGGTGGACTTTGACAGTGTTTATTATATATATGAAGAAACATGTTTGGACTTTATCAGTATTTCTTATAAAATGAAACCCACAGACACAGACAGAGGTGAAGAGTGTTCTAGTCTAATCCTCTTATTTATGAAGATTTTCACTATAAAAATCATATTTAGTCTCTAAACTACACTGAAAATGATATTTATTGAATTTCAGGAATTTAAGAACATTTATTAACATTTTATTTAGAATTTGTTTCTCTTAAAAGTTTCAGTGATTACATGCATATTGTGTTTGAGCAAATATTTGAAAATAAATAATTAAATGAGTAAAAATAAAAGTGTGATTACCAAAAAGTTGAGAAAGATAGGTTTTAAAAGTTGTTTATGTTAAAATAAGACAAGTCTTATCTGAAATTAAATGAGAATTCAATGTGAATATGACTTTCTTTACTTAAGGGTAAAAGATTTATTAAGCAATATTTTAAAATCTACTTTTTTCAGGTTTCTGAGTATTTGTAACAGGGTTGCACCAGGCAGAGCACACAACAAATAAAATATCTCATAAAAAGTGTACCTTTGATGTTTGAGCTGGACAAATCAAATTATTTGACAGATTATTACTTGTTTTTCTTTAATACATAACAGCAAATGATAAAAATAAAGGTTAAATTTTTCAAATGTTCTGGTGCCTAAATTGTCCTCTAATACTGGAATGTCTCTGCTGCAGTTTCTCTCTGTGATAAAAACACATCACTCAATCAGGACAAATTCCTGAAGCTGTCCTACAAACTGATATATAAATATACAGTATACTGCTGTAGTTTTATCTGACTTCATCATCATTTACCTATGAACTAAAGGAATGAGGCAGTGCAGGAACCAGATCTGCTTGTTCAACCGCTCTGTTGATCAGCATTACTCAGATTTTAGAGCCTTCACGCTTACAAACTTTAAGATCTTATTTCCTCATGGAACTGAAATGTTTTTCTATGAACTTTCAAAGTAAATCTGTGTACAGATAAATATAGGATAAATACACTGTGTGTGTGTGTGTGTGTGTGTGTGTGTGTGTGTGCTTCCACAAACTTTAGAGTTAGACTGAGCTTGAATCCAGTTTACTGATCCACAGAGTTTACTCTGAATGAAGAACCAAACAGGAAGACTCCAGTCACTTAATAATCACTCTATACAACTGTGAGGAACAGAAAAGCATCTCAGGACACACTGATGCTCTACTGAAACATCCTGAACCCATGAGTCCTCATGTGATAAATGTGGAGACGGCGTGGAAAAGTCACTACGTTTTTCTGTTCCTGCAACATCTCAGTATGAAGAAGTATGAAGGAAGGGAAGTATGAAGAAAATGAGAAACATGTGGACGGGAAACTCACAAAATCCTGACACAATGCTCTCACTGACTACAGGCCTGGATTCAGTCTGGTGGACTTTGACAGTGTTTATTATATATATGAAGAAACATGTTTGGACTTTATCAGTATTTCTTATAAAATGAAACCCACAGACACAGACAGAGGTGAAGAGTGTTCTAGTCTAATCCTCTTATTTATGAAGATTTTCACTATAAAAATCATATTTAGTCTCTAAACTACACTGAAAATGATATTTATTGAATTTCAGGAATTTAAGAACATTTATTAACATTTTATTTAGAATTTGTTTCTCTTATCATTAATGTGCTACTTGCTTTACTCATTAAACATTACAACTATTATTTCTTCATTACAGTGAAAATGATCATGAAGTGAAAGTGCAGAAACGCTCTGATTAAACATTACTTATCATTCTGTTGTGCTTTAAAGTGCGAATAACAGAAAACATTTGAGATCCAGTGAAATACAGTGACACCAGATAAAGTGCTGAAGTGTAAAAGAACATTCATCTTCATTCTGTTCAAGTGAAAATGTGAAAGATTTCAGATTATTTTCAACGGAAATTTTAGGATTTTTGGATGAACTCTATGCTCTCACTCACTGCAGATCAAATTCATTCTTTAAAAGTCTAAATGCTGCTCTAGAATTTTCAGATTCTTGTTAAACTCTGAGATTCCTTCATGCAGATGGTCATGAATCTTCTCCCAGGCCTTCACCTCTGAGCGCCACAGAACTGATCTGGAGTGAATGAGCTGAGCCTCTTCATTTTTGTTTCCATTTGATGGACTGATACTGTCTTTACAGATGGAATACACATCCAGACCAATAAAGAGGGCATTTAGGCCTATGTTCCCCGCTCTGACTGTCTTTGAAAGGGCCAGAGGAGTTCCTTTAGCCAGCTGCCCAATGTCAGGAAGATCTACAGCCAGTTTTGTGATGCTCCGACCTGCTTTAGCTTCCTGGAGCCTCAAATTAACTGCCTTTGCAATCACCTCCTCACTTCTGAGAACTTTTACAGCTGAAGCTCCATCCACAATAGCATCAATACCATTTCCTACACCCACAGGACGTGCAGCCAGTTTTCCAAACTTAACTACTGTTAAACCATCAACTGCTATTGGAGTCTCATTGCTGGCCACTTCATCCAAACAATCTAGGATTTTCTGCACTTCCTTAAATTTGCTGAAAATGTTGTTGGCATTTGTTCCGTGATGACTGTTGACTGCTATTTCAGTGATACTGGTAACGATGGTGTTAACACCGCTGGTTACTGTGATTGTGAGACCCAAAGATACTCCTGCAGTCCTCCTACGATGGACAAAACACCTCCTACAAAACCAACTGAACTTCCAGCCACAGTGGAGATGTCGGAGCCTCGCTTCATCTTGTCCAGCTGAACTGCATCTTCATCTACATCAGACAGGAACTGAAGCATTCTGGAGTGACGCTCACTGAATATGAGGATGAAGTCTTCTGCCTTATTATTGAACAGGAAATTCAGCCTGAACGACTCGTCCATCCTGTAAAGAAAAGGTTCTTTCTGAAATACTCATACCAGATTTGTCCATTTAAAATTTCAAGCTTGAATTAGAAGAATCTCACCAGAATTCTCATCATGCAAAAAAAGATATTCAGAATTAAAAGGAAGTGTTATTACCTGATTTTAGTTAGCTGGAGTAAATGATCGTACAGTTTCTGCACAGACTCCTCGGTCATGTTCAAATTCAGTTCCCATAAAGCTTTCCAATTCATCCATCTGGAATATAATACATGTGTCTTCAAACATCTGAGTTTCTTCAAACAGGACATGTTCCTGAATGTTTGTCCTACAATATGTCTGAAAACCAATCACAGTCATCAGGATGTTCCTTCTACTTCCTCCAGATCTGACCCACAGAGAATTCCCTCCAGATGCACTGGACTTACACTTTAACCTACACCACAGAGAGATACAGTAGCTGCAAAGATAAAGCTAACACACCCTCAGGACACCACTCCTCTCTAATTAAATATAGTGAAATGATCTCAGCCTACAGGAACACTAGCAGCTACAGTTAGCTCTGTATTGATTTTATACACACTACATAATGATTTCCTCCTGAAACATACTCACAAACATGATACTCACCCCAAACCTGATATACTCCTGGATCTGCAGAGAGAAAACACAGTTTGTCAGATCTGTTTTGGAGTGAATATAAACCTACATGCTGTAATCAGAAGGATATGGTCAATACTTTTCCTCCATCTCCCCACAGATCTGCTGAGTGACCTGGATGTATGTATTCAGATGAAAGGCCAGGACTTCCACAATGCAGAGGCTCAGCAGGAGTGTCTGAGATGTAGTCTCTCAGCTGCTGCTGCAGTTTCTGTTACACAACACAGAGCTAGGACAGGAGTTTGTCTTAGACACATAAAGTGCAGAGTGAGGAACTAGGTGCAAACAGAGCAAAGACAAGACAGTGCAGAAACAATAAATACAAAAAAACAACACAAAAACAGGACACTTAGTGCCGAAAAAGAGAACATCTGCAATGAAATGAAAAATTAAATAAAATGAAATGATGGACAAAACATATTGTGTAGAACTACAGTAGCTGCGATTGAAGTAGTGCAAATAGAAATAAATATAAACATAAATATAGCAGTGGATGAAATATTAATAAGGGTTGAGGTAGTGCAACAAGTAATGAACAATATAAGTTTGTTCACACAGGTGAGAGAGAGAGAGAGTGTGTGTGTGTGAGAGAGAGAGCGAGAGAGAGAGAGAGAGAGCAAGAGAGAGAGAGAGCGTGTGTGTGTGTGAGAGAGAGAGAGAGAGAGTGTGTGTGAGAGAGAGAGCGAGAGAGAGAGAGAGCGTGTGTGTGTGTGTGTATGTGTGTGAGAGAGAGAGCGAGAGAGAGAGAGAGAGAGAGAGAGAGAGCAAGAGAGAGAGAGAGCGTGTGTGTGTGTGTGTGTGTGAGAGAGAGAGCGAGAGAGAGAGAGTTTCATATGAATTAGTATGAGAGGGCGTCTGGTACAAAACACACTGAAACACTTGGAACACACAAACACTTTGTGCACATACATATAAAGCATATATAGAGCATTCTTACATACACTATATTTATTTATGTATTGTTACACCCTGACAAATCTAGTGCATTTTCATACATTGTGTTCTTATGTGAGGGAGAAAGAGAGCAAAACAATCTTTAGTGTTACTGGAAGTCGTTTCACTGTAACCGGAAGTCGTTTCACTGCAACCGGAAGTCGTTTCACTGCAACCGGAAGTCGTTTCACTGCAACCGGAAGTCGTTTTAACTGTAACTGGAAGCCGTTTCACTGTAACCGGAAGCCGTTTCACTGTAACCGGAAGTCGTTTCACTGTAACCGGAAGCCGTTTCACTGCAACCGGAAGTCGTTTCACTGTAACCGGAAGTCGTTTCACTGCAACCGGAAGCCGTTTCATTGTACACGGCAGTTTCCATGAAGTGTGTAAAAATGAAGTACCTGTTATTTGTTTCAGTAGGCTTTTTCGTCTGTGATCATGTTATTGGTAACTCTGAGGATATTTTTAATATTTTTTCCCGTGTCCTTCGGTGCATAGAATGTTTACAAACTGACCCTGCAATCTCCTACTTTACTGAACTAGAGCACCATGCATGGACAGTCCATTCAATTACGAATGTAGTTCGTCGTGTGGGAGACCAGAGATCTGAAGAATGCATTATTGTTCTGGAGTCTTTATATCATAATCTCAATTTAATTTTGCAGCAGTTTGACAGACAAATTCTACAAGGAACAGAAAATTGCATCGTCCCGCTAACAGCTCACAGTGGCACTGCTGGTCGCCCAAGGTATGATTTGACAGCGGATCAGATCAACCACTGCTTGGATCTGGGTTATAGCTGGCAGGGAATATCTGCTCTGTTTGGAATAGATCGGCGAACATTATTTCGTCACAGGCAACGTCTTTCTATCCCATCAACTGAATACACACCACTGTCAGATGAGAATCTGACATTAAACATTAGGCAAATTCTAGAGAACACTCCAAATGCTGGTGAAACATATGTGAGGGGAAGCCTTCGCTCAAGGGGATTCCGCATTCAGCGGTGGAGGGTACGCCAAACCCTTCAGGAAATTGACCCTGTCGGACGATGCTTTCGAAGAAGGCAAGCCGTTCGCCGCAGAAGTTACAGTGTGGGAGGTCCCAATGAATTATGGTACACTATATTGCCAAAAGTATTCGCTCACCTGCCTTGACTCGCATATGAACTTAAGTGACATCCCATTCCTAATCCATAGGGTTCAATATGACGTCGGTCCACCCTTTGCAGCTATAACAGCTTCAACTCTTCTGGGAAGGCTGTCCACAAGGTTTAGGAGTGTGTTTATGGGAATTTTTGACCATTCTTCCAGAAGCGCATTTGTGAGGTCACACACTGATGTTGGACGAGAAGGCCTGGCTCTCAGTCTCCGCTCTAATTCATCCCAAAGGTGTTCTATCGGGTTGAGGTCAGGACTCTGTGCAGGCCAGTCAAGTTCATCCACACCAGACTCTGTCATCCATGTCTTTATGGACCTTGCTTTGGTCACTGGTGCACAGTCATGTTGGAAGAGGAAGGGGCCAGCTCCAAACTGTTCCCACAAAGTTGGGAGCATGGAATTGTCCAAAATGTCTTGGTATGCTGAAGCATTCAGAGTTCCTTTCACTGGAACTAAGGGGCCAAGCCCAGCTCCTGAAAAACAACCCCACACCATAATCCCCCCTCCACCAAACTTTACACTTGGCACAATGCAGTCAGACAAGTACCGTTCTCCTGGCAACCGCCAAACCCAGACTCGTCCATCAGATTGCCAGATGGAGAAGCGCGATTCGTCAGTCCAGAGAACGCGTCTCCACTGCTCTAGAGTCCAGTGGCGGCGTGCTTTACACCACTGCATCCGACGCTTTGCATTGCACTTGGTGATGTATGGCTTGGATGCAGCTGCTCGGCCATGGAAACCCATTCCATGAAGCTCTCTGCGCACTGTTCTTGAGCTAATCTGAAGGCCACATGAAGTTTGGAGGTCTGTAGCGATTGACTCTGCAGAAAGTTGGCGACCTCTTCGCACTATGCGCCTCAGCATCCGCTGACCCCGCTCCGTCAGTTTACGTGGCCTACCACTTCGTGGCTGAGTTGCTGTCGTTCCCAAACACTTCCACGTTCTTATAATACAGCTGACAGTTGACTGTGGAATATTTAGGAGTGAGGAAATTTCACGACTGGATTTGTTGCACAGGTGGCATCCTATCACAGTTCCACGCTGGAATTCACTGAGCTCCTGAGAGCGACCCATTCTTTCACAAATGTTTGTAAAAACAGTCTGCATGCCTAGGTGCTTGATTTTATACATCTGTGGCCATGGAAGTGATTGGAACACCTGATTCTGATTATTTGGATGGGTGAGCGAATACTTTTGGCAATATAGTGTATATTGGTGTCCAGAGTGCAGGCTCTGCCTTTACGCACTCTTCCCACCTCACCGAGCACTGCATGAAAAGGCAGATTTTCGTCCCTGTGAATTCCCGATAATCTCTCTAATCACCGGCAGTTATCGACAATTCACAGCCTGGGAAGTTCCCATTCGCGAGTGACAGAAACAGTCGTTTTCCTACCAGGGGGTGTATAGGGAGGGAGGTGTGTGTGGAAGTACAAGGTGCGAAATGTGAATTAGCATATGAATGAAACCACCTTGAATGTTCTACAGTACCTACTGGATGAAAGCACAATTTTTAAAACAGAAAGATCACCTGTGATTGGCTGAGACATGTGTTGCTATTGGTCAGTCTGGGCAATTATAATACTGTTTTGAGTAAACCCCTCCCTTTTCCCTTTTGTTATATATTTATTATATAAATAATAATATTTTTATTTATATTTATTATATTAATCTATAAAAATTGTTAAAGATATATTATAACAATATAGATGTCAAAGGCTAATAGTAAATATTAGGAAAACAGACATTTGGGAGAGACATGCTGATTAAATGTAAGAGTTTTATTAAATAGATATATGAAATATAAATACACAAAAAGTAGCCAGAGATTATTTTCATGGCATCACGTGTGGCATCAAATGTCTTTTTGCTGCCTCGGGGTCGTAGGTATGTGGTGGTGTTCTGTTAGACGGAAGCCCAGTTCACAGACGCCGGTGATGCAGTGCTGCACACTTTGGACTGGCTTCTAGTCTCGTCTGCAGCTTATCACACAGATTGCTGAGCTCCTGGCTGTGGAACGATGGAGGTCTCACAATCCACCCCGAGACTCCATCAACGGCACGGTCTTCTTCATCTGACATCATGTCAGCGGTCATTCCCCTCCAGAAGTCCACTTCGTCCGCAGCCAGTACACTTTGCCTCGCTGAAAACACAATTGTTACATATAATAAGCTACATGTACATCATTACAGTTTATACTGATGCAACAGAAATAAGTAAAACGAATTTATTTCTAAACAGTCTTACCTTTTTCCTCCTCTGGCGACTTCGGGTTGAGGTCTTATTAGCTGTAGCCACATTGGCTAGCTCTGGCTGGACCGGACATTTCTACGCACGGTCTCGTAGTATATCTTACAGGCAACTAGAAAAAAATGAATGGGTTTTTTAAAAACTACAACCAACTAAACATAACTACACAGATAAATAACAAAAACAGAATTAAGAACAACAACATGGTGACAACAAAATATTAAAACACTTTATGTGGCTTGGCGAACTTTTGGTCCTAGCTCTGTGTTCTTCTTGTGTTTGAACTCCATGTTGTATGTTTCTGTAGCACCAGGTGTTTCATTTCACTCTGTACTGCGTCAGATATATGTGGTTGAAGTGACAATAAAGCTTCTTGAATCTAACAACTAAATAACAACAACAACAACAACACAGTGAAAATTACTTACCAACAAAGTCATTTTTATCCAGGCCTTCATAACACAATTCCGGGCTTATGGACAGTGCTCCATTAAAATGAGGAGACCGTCTCATTATATGGCGAGTTTAATCTGTGGAGGACAAAAGTACAGAGTTACAACAACGTGTTTATTTACTTCTGAAACAACAGAGTGCATGTTAGCCCATATCTTTAATCCGTCCCCCTGCTCCGGGTCATAGCGCCTACAGTTTCCTCAGAGTTGTGTAGCGGGCGGACTGCCTCCTACAAAATAAAAGGAAAAATGCTTTGTTACAAAACTTACACTGGTTCTGACAAATGAAAGGATGGGTTATGTCGTTAGAAGAATTTAGACTTACCGAATTTTAGGATTGTGCAGCCGCCTCTTCCTCTTCAGTTCCTTGGCTAGCCATTGTACAGAGCGAAGGTAAATATAAAGAGAGGGGGTAAATATAAAGAGAGCAGAGGTAAATATAAAGAGAGCGGAGGTAAATATAAAGAGAGCGGGGGTAAATATAAAGAGAGCAGAGGTAAATATAAAGAGAGGGGGTAAATATAAAGAGAGCGGAGGTAAATATAAAGAGAGCGGGGGTAAATATAAAGAGAGCGGGGGTAAATATAAAGAGAGCGGGGGTAAATATAAAGAGAGCGGAGGTAAATATAAAGAGCGGGGGTAAATATAAAGAGAGCGGGGGTAAATATAAAGAGAGCGGAGGTAAATATAAAGAGAGCGGGGGTAAATATAAAGAGAGCGGGGGTAAATATAAAGAGAGCGGAGGTAAATATAAAGAGAGCGGGGGTAAATATAAAGAGAGCGGGGGTAAATATAAAGAGAGCGGGGGTAAATATAAAGAGAGCGGGGGTAAATATAAAGAGAGCGGAGGTAAATATAAAGAGCGGGGGTAAATATAAAGAGAGCGGAGGTAAATATAAAGAGAGCGGGGGTAAATATAAAGAGAGCGGGGGTAAATATAAAGAGAGCAGAGGTAAATATAAAGAGAGCAGAGGTAAATATAAAGAGCGGGGGTAAATATAAAGAGAGCGGGGGTAAATATAAAGAGAGCAGAGGTAAATATAAAGAGAGCAGAGGTAAATATAAAGAGAGCGGGGGTAAATATAAAGAGCGGGGGTAAATATAAAGAGAGCGGGGGTAAATATAAAGAGAGCAGAGGTAAATATAAAGAGAGCGGGGGTAAATATAAAGAGAGCGGGGGTAAATATAAAGAGAGCGGGGGTAAATATAAAGAGAGCGGGGGTAAATATAAAGAGAGCGGAGGTAAATATAAAGAGAGCGTGGGTAAATATAAAGAGAGCAGAGGTAAATATAAAGAGAGCGGGGGTAAATATAAAGAGAGCGGGGGTAAATATAAAGAGAGCAGAGGTAAATATAAAGAGAGCGGGGGTAAATATAAAGAGCGGGGGTAAATATAAAGAGAGCGGAGGTAAATATAAAGAGAGCGGAGGTAAATATAAAGAGCGGGGGTAAATATAAAGAGAGCAGAGGTAAATATAAAGAGAGCGGAGGTAAATATAAAGAGAGCAGAGGTAAATATAAAGAGAGCGGGGGTAAATATAAAGAGAGCAGAGGTAAATATAAAGAGAGCGGAGGTAAATATAAAGAGAGCAGAGGTAAATATAAAGAGCGGGGGTAAATATAAAGAGAGCGGGGGTAAATATAAAGAGAGCAGAGGTAAATATAAAGAGAGCGGAGGTAAATATAAAGAGAGCAGAGGTAAATATAAAGAGCGGGGGTAAATATAAAGAGAGCGGGGGTAAATATAAAGAGAGCAGAGGTAAATATAAAGAGAGCGGAGGTAAATATAAAGAGCGGGGGTAAATATAAAGAGAGCGGGGGTAAATATAAAGAGAGCGGAGGTAAATATAAAGAGCGGGGGTAAATATAAAGAGAGCAGAGGTAAATATAAAGAGAGCGGAGGTAAATATAAAGAGAGCAGAGGTAAATATAAAGAGAGCGGAGGTAAATATAAAGAGAGCAGAGGTAAATATAAAGAGAGCGGGGGTAAATATAAAGAGAGCAGAGGTAAATATAAAGAGAGCGGGGGTAAATATAAAGAGAGCAGACGTAAATATAAAGAGAGCAGAGGTAAATATAAAGAGAGCGGGGGTAAATATAAAGAGAGCAGACGTAAATATAAAGAGAGCGGGGGTAAATATAAAGAGAGCAGAGGTAAATATAAAGAGAGCGGGGGTAAATATGAAGAGAGCAGAGGTAAATATAAAGAGAGCAGAGGTAAATATAAAGAGAGCGGGGGTAAATATGAAGAGAGCAGGGGTAAATATGAAGAGAGCGGGGGTAAATATGAAGAGAGCGGGGGTAAATATGAAGAGAGCAGGGGTAAATATAAAGAGAGCGGGGGTAAATAAAAAGAGAGGGGGGGTAAATAAAAAGAGAGCAGAGGAAAATATAAAGAGAGGGGGGGAAAATATAAAGAGAGCAGAGGTAAATATAAAGAGAGCGGAGGTAAATATAAAGAGAGCGGGGGTAAATATAAAGAGAGCGGAGGTAAATATAAAGAGAGCGGAGGTAAATATAAAGAGAGCGGAGGTAAATATAAAGAGAGCGGGGGTAAATATAAAGAGAGCGGGGGTAAATATAAAGAGAGCGGGGGTAAATATAAAGAGAGCGGGGGTAAATATAAAGAGAGCGGGGGTAAATATAAAGAGAGCGGGGGTAAATATAAAGAGAGCAGAGGTAAATATAAAGAGCGGGGGTAAATATAAAGAGAGCAGAGGTAAATATAAAGAGCGGGGGTAAATATAAAGAGAGCGGAGGTAAATATAAAGAGAGCGGGGGTAAATATAAAGAGAGCAGAGGTAAATATAAAGAGCGGGGGTAAATATAAAGAGAGCAGAGGTAAATATAAAGAGAGCGGGGGTAAATATAAAGAGAGCAGAGGTAAATATAAAGAGCGTGGGTAAATATAAAGAGAGCAGAGGTTAATATAAAGAGCGGGGGTAAATATAAAGAGCGGGGGTAAATATAAAGAGAGCAGAGGTAAATATAAAGAGAGCAGAGGTAAATATAAAGAGAGCGGGGGTAAATATAAAGAGAGCGGGGGTAAATATAAAGAGAGCGGAGGTAAATATAAAGAGAGCGGAGGTAAATATAAAGAGAGCGGGGGTAAATATAAAGAGAGCAGAGGTAAATATAAAGAGAGCGGGGGTAAATATAAAGAGAGCAGAGGTAAATATAAAGAGAGCAGAGGTAAATATAAAGAGAGCGGAGGTAAATATAAAGAGAGCGGGGGTAAATATAAAGAGAGCGGGAGTAAATATAAAGAGAGCGGAGGTAAATATAAAGAGAGCGGAGGTAAATATAAAGAGAGCGGGGGTAAATATAAAGAGAGCAGAGGTAAATATAAAGAGAGCGGGGGTAAATATAAAGAGAGCGGGGGTAAATATAAAGAGAGCGGAGGTAAATATAAAGAGAGCGGGGGTAAATATAAAGAGAGCAGAGGTAAATATAAAGAGCGGGGGTAAATATAAAGAGAGCGGAGGTAAATATAAAGAGAGCGGAGGTAAATATAAAGAGAGCGGAGGTAAATATAAAGAGAGCGGAGGTAAATATAAAGAGAGCGGGGGTAAATATAAAGAGAGCGGAGGTAAATATAAAGAGCGGGGGTAAATATAAAGAGAGCGGAGGTAAATATAAAGAGCGGGGGTAAATATAAAGAGAGCGGAGGTAAATATAAAGAGAGCGGAGGTAAATATAAAGAGAGCGGAGGTAAATATAAAGAGAGCGGAGGTAAATATAAAGAGAGCGGAGGTAAATATAAAGAGCGGGGGTAAATATAAAGAGAGCGGAGGTAAATATAAAGAGCGGGGGTAAATATAAAGAGAGCAGAGGTAAATATAAAGAGAGCGGGGGTAAATATAAAGAGAGCAGAGGTAAATATAAAGAGAGCAGAGGTAAATATAAAGAGCGGGGGTAAATATAAAGAGAGCAGAGGTAAATATAAAGAGCGGGGGTAAATATAAAGAGAGCGGAGGTAAATATAAAGAGAGCGGAGGTAAATATAAAGAGAGCAGAGGTAAATATAAAGAGAGCGGGGGTAAATATAAAGAGAGCAGAGGTAAATATAAAGAGAGCGGGGGTAAATATAAAGAGAGCGGGGGTAAATATAAAGAGAGCAGAGGTAAATATAAAGAGAGCGGAGGTAAATATAAAGAGAGCAGAGGTAAATATAAAGAGCGTGGGTAAATATAAAGAGAGCAGAGGTTAATATAAAGAGCGGGGGTAAATATAAAGAGAGCGGGGGTACATATAAAGAGAGCAGAGGTAAATATAAAGAGCGGGGGTAAATATAAAGAGAGCAGAGGTAAATATAAAGAGAGCGGGGGTAAATATAAAGAGAGCGGGGGTAAATATAAAGAGAGCAGAGGTAAATATAAAGAGAGCGGGGGTAAATATAAAGAGAGCGGGGGTAAATATAAAGAGAGCGGGGGTAAATATAAAGAGAGCGGAGGTAAATATATAGAGCGGGGGTAAACATAAAGAGAGCAGAGGTAAATATAAAGAGAGCAGAGGTAAATATAAAGAGAGCAGAGGTAAATATAAAGAGAGCGGGGGTAAATATAAAGAGAGCAGAGGTAAATATAAAGAGAGCAGAGGTAAATATAAAGAGAGCGGGGGTAAATATAAAGAGAGCGGAGGTAAATATAAAGAGCGGGGGTAAATATAAAGAGAGCAGAGGTAAATATAAAGAGAGCAGAGGTAAATATAAAGAGAGCAGAGGTAAATATAAAGAGAGCGGGGGTAAATATAAAGAGAGCAGAGGTAAATATAAAGAGCGGGGGTAAATATAAAGAGAGCAAAGGTAAATATAAAGAGCGGGGGCAAATATAAAGAGAGCGGAGGTATATATAAAGAGAGCGGAGGTAAATATAAAGAGAGCGGGGGTAAATATAAAGAGAGCGGAGGTAAATATAAAGAGAGCGGAGGTAAATATAAAGAGAGCGGAGGTAAATATAAAGAGAGCGGAGGTAAATATAAAGAGAGCGGGGGTAAATATAAAGAGCGGGGGTAAATATAAAGAGAGCAGAGGTAAATATAAAGAGCGGGGGTAAATATAAAGAGAGCAGAGGTAAATATAAAGAGAGCGGAGGTAAATATAAAGAGAGCGGAGGTAAATATAAAGAGCGGGGGTAAATATAAAGAGCGGGGGTAAATATAAAGAGAGCAGAGGTAAATATAAAGAGAGCGGAGGTAAATATAAAGAGAGCGGAGGTAAATATAAAGAGAGCGGGGGTAAATATAAAGAGAGCAGAGGTAAATATAAAGAGAGCGGAGGTAAATATAAAGAGAGCGGAGGTAAATATAAAGAGAGCGGAGGTAAATATAAAGAGAGCGGAGGTAAATATAAAGAGAGCGGGGGTAAATATAAAGAGCGGGGGTAAATATAAAGAGCGGGGGTAAATATAAAGAGAGCAGAGGTAAATATAAAGAGCGGGGGTAAATATAAAGAGAGCGGGGGTAAATATAAAGAGAGCAGAGGTAAATATAAAGAGAGCGGAGGTAAATATAAAGAGAGCGGGGGTAAATATAAAGAGAGCAGAGGTAAATATAAAGAGAGCGGAGGTAAATATAAAGAGAGCGGGGGTAAATATAAAGAGAGCAGAGGTAAATATAAAGAGAGCGGAGGTAAATATAAAGAGAGCGGGGGTAAATATAAAGAGAGCAGAGGTAAATATAAAGAGAGCAGAGGTAAATATAAAGAGAGCGGGGGTAAATATAAAGAGAGCAGAGGTAAATATAAAGAGCGGGGGTAAATATAAAGAGAGCAGAGGTAAATATAAAGAGAGCGGAGGTAAATATAAAGAGAGCGGAGGTAAATATAAAGAGAGCGGGGGTAAATATAAAGAGAGCAGAGGTACATATAAAGAGAGCAGAAGTAAATATAAAGAGAGCGGGGGTAAATATAAAGAGAGCAGAGGTAAATATAAAGAGCGGGGGTAAATATAAAGAGAGCGGGGGTAAATATAAAGAGAGCAGAGGTAAATATAAAGAGAGCGGAGGTAAATATAAAGAGAGCGGAGGTAAATATAAAGAGAGCAGAGGTAAATATAAAGAGCGGGGGTAAATATAAAGAGAGCGGGGGTAAATATAAAGAGAGCAGAGGTAAATATAAAGAGAGCGGAGGTAAATATAAAGAGAGCGGAGGTAAATATAAAGAGAGCAGAGGTAAATATAAAGAGCGGGGGTAAATATAAAGAGAGCGGGGGTAAATATAAAGAGAGCAGAGGTAAATATAAAGAGAGCGGAGGTAAATATAAAGAGAGCGGAGGTAAATATAAAGAGAGCGGAGGTAAATATAAAGAGAGCAGAGGTAAATATAAAGAGCGGGGGTAAATATAAAGAGAGCAGAGGTAAATATAAAGAGCGGGGGTAAATATAAAGAGAGCAGAGGTAAATATAAAGAGCGGGGGTAAATATAAAGAGAGCAGAGGTAAATATAAAGAGAGCGGGGGTAAATATAAAGAGCGGGGGTAAATATAAAGAGAGCAGAGGTAAATATAAAGAGAGCGGGGGTAAATATAAAGAGAGCGGGGGTAAATATAAACAGAGCGGAGGTAAATATACAGAGAGCGGGGGTAAATATAAAGAGAGCGGGGGTAAATATAAAGAGAGCAGAGGTAAATATAAAGAGCGGGGGTAAATATAAAGAGAGCAGAGGTAAATATAAAGAGAGCGGGGGTAAATATAAAGAGAGCGGGGGTAAATATAAAGAGAGCAGAGATAAATATAAAGAGAGCGGGGGTAAATATAAAGAGAGCAGAGGTAAATATAAAGAGCGGGGGTAAATATAAAGAGAGCAGAGGTAAATATAAAGAGCGGGGGTAAATATAATGAGAGCAGAGGTTAATATAAAGAGCGGGGGTAAATATAAAGAGAGCGGAGGTAAATATAAAGAGAGCGGGGGTAAATATAAAGAGAGCGGAGGTAAATATAAAGAGAGCGGGGGTAAATATAAAGAGAGCGGAGGTAAATATAAAGAGAGCGGGGGTAAATATAAAGAGAGCGGGGGTAAATATAAAGAGAGCAGAGGTAAATATAAAGCCTGGGGGTAAAAATAAAGAGCATAGGTAAATGTAAAGCCCGGGGGTAAATATAAAGCCCGGGGGTAAAAATAAAGAGCATAGGTAAATATAAACCCCGGGGGTAAATGTAAAGCCCGGGGGTAAATATAAAGTATAAAGCCCAGGGGTAAATATAAAGCCCGGGGGTAAATATAGACAATCTTTGAGAGGAAGAGCTCAAATGAACCCAGGAGGAAGAGGATGTTGGGTATGTAAGATTGCAGTCACCTGAAACGAGACTGCCCATATGCCTACCAACAGGAAACAGGAGGCGCACAGCAAAATCAAGGATGGCAAGGTCCAGGAAATTGGAGGGGACCCTGGATGGGGCCTAATCAACAGCCCCAAGGAGTGAACTCGGGAGCAGGCCCCATGGGGCCACCCCCGGGAAGTATGTGAGGAGGCCCATGGGTTCTAGTTCCCATATCCACAAAATCTATCACTAGGTGTCTTAATGGTCCCATGGGTTCTGGTATGTGGCTTATGGGTAAATAAAAAGAGTAACATCTCTGTTTGAATGTTTTGGTTCCGCGCTTTGTCTTGTTTCCTCGTCTGTGATTGGAGGAACATACCGCATCACCGAGACCTACCACCTGATTGGCCGAGGCTCGTCACATGCGAAGTGACGTAACCAGGAAGCGCTCGGAGAGCATTAAACTGTACAGTGGAATTTGTACAAAAAAGATTTGGAATTGTAACCAATTCATGTGTATTTTCCGATGATTCTGAAACCACTGAGCGTTTATTTTTTCACTGTGTACATGTTGGTGTGTTGTGGCTGGATATTTGTGGTTGGCTTTGCTCAAAAGTACCTCATCTTGAGTACTTTTCCTTCCAGGACATTATCTATGGGCTGGTTATGAGCAATAAGAATGATGATTATCTGGTTAATAATATACTTATGCTGGGGAAATTTTTCATACACAAATCAAAATTCGTAACAGTGAAACCCAGGTTCTGTGCATTTCATAATGATTGTTTCTTACACTAAAACCCTTAGTGATATGAAAAACAAGAATGGCATTAATCTTCTCTCCATAATAGAAGAATATGATTTAAATCAGAAGCCCTAGCTCCATAAGGTGTTTTCATTTTAATTTAAATAAATTTAAGTTGATCTAAATTGCAATAATTATTTAAATTTTATTTTATTTTATTTTTTATTTTATTTCACTCTCCCTGTGTCTTTATTTATGTACCTGTTTCTCACATTGCAAAGTAAAGATACACTGTTGTGTAAAAAACAAAAAAAACTGTACAGTGGAGCCTCTGTCTCCATTCCAGCAAACAATCTTGGATGAGGATGACAGAGATGTGATGTTGACCATGTAACATCAAACGACTTTCAAATTCATATGAATTCACTGACTTTCTGTAATGCCTGATTCACGAATGGGGTACCATTATCACTACCAATTCTCTCAGGAATTCTCCACCGTGGAATAATTTCAGTGAGTAGTGCTTTTGCTACTGCACTAGCATCCTGCTTAGATGTAGGAAAAGCCTCTACCCATTTAGAGAACATATCTACTATAACCAGACAATACTTCTTACCCTCGCTAGGTGTTAACTCAATAAAGTCCATTTGTAAGTGTTCAAATGGCCTTCAGGGTGGCGGATGTGAGCTCTGAGTAATCAGAATGCCTCTTCCAACGTTATTTGTTGCACATATGACACAGCATTCACAAAATTTTTGGGAGTAGTTAGTAAAGCCTATAGCAAAATCAAGATGGTGCGACTGCTCTTTGTTTTTGTCTTTTAAGTTAACCTACAGTACTTTTAAACCAGCAATTTCTTCCATATGGAGTGCATTGAGTACGATAGAGATACTCTTATTTCTATTGGTATACAATGTACTCACAATTCGACGTTTTTGACCCTGGATCCAAGCTGGCCGAGTGAGATCCTGAGGGAGAACAAAGGACGCGACCCGAAGCGGCAGCCCCAGGGGAATGAGCCGGCGTCAGGAATAGGCCGAGAGCCCGTGCACACCGCACACCTCTGCCTAGAATTCTGCTCGCCAACGTCCAGTCACTGGAGAACAAGCTCGATGACCTCAGGGCCAGGGTAAATTTCCAGAGAGACATTCAGGACTGCAATCTCCTCTGCTTCAACGAGACATGGCTGAACCCAGCAGTACCGGACCACGCCATCCAGCCGGCCGAGTTCTTCTCGGTTCACCACATGGACAGAACATTAGAATCGGGGAAGTAGAGGGGAAGGCGGCGTGTGTTTAATGGTGAACAGCAGCTGGTGCCACAGCATGAACATTGTTCCTCTCACTCGCTCCTGCACACCCAACCTGGAACTATTGACCATCAAATGTTGTCCTTTTTATCTTCCTCGGGAGTTTATATCAGTCATAGTCAGCGCCGTTTATATTCTGCCTCAGGCAGACACGGTCACTGCTTTATGCGAGCTGCATGAAGCACTCACACAACACCAGACTCAACACCGGGACGCTGTGCTTATTGTGGCGGGGGACTTTAACAGCGCCAACCTCAAACGCACAGCGCCGAACTTTTATCAGCACATCAGCTGCCCCACCAGGGATGAAAGGACACTAGACCACTGCTACACTACAGTTAAAGATGGCTAGAAGGCACAATCTCGCCCACCATTTGGGAAGTCTGACCACGCCGCCATCTTCCTCATGCTAAAATATAAACAAAGGCTCAAGCAGGAAGTTCCGGCTCAGAGGGAGGTCTCACGCTGGACGGACCAATCGGTGGCCGCTCTACAGGACGCTCTGGATGACACAGACTGGGACATGTTCCGGCACAGCTCTGATGACATCAATGTGTTTACGGAAGCGGTTTTGGACTTTTCTCACTGTCGAGGTCTGGGAAGCGCTTCCGCTCCCTGAAGGCCAACACTGAGAGACTGAGGAGAAGCTTCTTCCCGCAGGCTATACGGTCTCTCAATCAGAACCTCACATAGGACTCATCTGATTAGACCTACTATGTTCCTACACTCGTGTTGTACCATCCACACCGGACATTGCACATTACAGGACTGTGGCACACAATAAACACACAATGTACATCTGCACATTTGCACATTCCAAGACTGTGCACACAATACAACACATAACTGTCAGGAACAGCTGGACAGTTCCCTGCCAGGCCCAGAGAGGGCGCTGGCAGGTGAACCTTGGAAGCCTGCTTCTTTGTGTGTCTTTTGTTACGCCCTTCCTATTGTTCCTATCCGGATTGTGTCACCTGTATCCCATTAGCCCTAATGTCTACCCCTATAAATAGGGATCCTTGTGCTTGTGTCCTTGTCCATGATTGTTATCTGTACCGTGTTTTCTGTTGGGGTTTTGTTTGCTAGGTTCCATGTCCAAGCTAAGGTCTAGGTTTTGTTTTTGTTTAGTTTAGTTAACCACGCCATGTCTAGTGTTACGTTTGTTTCCCTGTGTCGCGTCTTAAATGTAATAAAAGCAGTGCTTCGCTGAATCCTGCGCATGGGTCTCATTACACCGTGTGCTGGCGTGCACACACACACCACGGGTGTCTGGGGTCGAGCCCCACGTAGGGCGGGGGTCCCAGACGTTACAGTAACATACATGTTGCACAGTCTGCTCCCGTTTACATACAAAGAAGACTTTTGCACATCTGCACTTTAAAGATGGACAATACCACTGCTCTCATCACCTCATCCCACTTCGTGACCACCCAGTACTGCTGCTGTCTGCACCTTGGACACTATTGCACTACACTCTATTCACTTTACACTTTATATAACTTTATATAAATGTATAATTCTACATAACTTTGCATCACAGCTGTTGTATTTTACACTTCCTGTATGTACATTTTACACTTTTACACATATACATATTCTTATTTTATATACATATTATATATACATACCCTACTTTATTTATATTTATTATTTTATTCTGTTTTTATTCTATTATTTTTTTGCTACTGTGAACTTGTTTTAATATTTTTATATTTTGTATTTTAGTATAATTCATATTCTTATCTTTTATATTTCGTATTTTTGTATTTTATTTTTATATTTTTTATCTTGTCTTTGTTCTGTCCTTATTCCTTTTCCTAGGGTCATAACAGTGGTGTAAGCTTTTCACTGCATATCACACTGTGTATGATTATGTATGTGACTAATAAAATTTGAATTTGATTTGACATGCCAGTGTTTCCTTATTTCTGTTACCATCCCTCCTTTTGACATGTGGTCTTTATCATGTGTCAATTTAGCATAAAAAGGAAACGGTTTCCTTTAAACATGGTTTTCCTGTGGGTTCATACCAAACACCTTCTTTTTGGACTCATCCCAACTGCCTCCAGAGTTGTTTCTCCACACGATCACCTATACCCTGTAATTCAGTGAGATCTAGAGTAGGAGCAGACAATATAGTCATGATATTTGTATTTTGTTCCTGTTCAGGTTGTTTTGCTGCTGCTTTTGCCGCTGCATCAGCTTTGGTTTTACCTGTGGAAATAGGGTCATTACAACACGTATGTGCTTCACATTTACATACTGCAATAGCTTTTGGAAGTAGGATTGCATCCAGGAGGTCAGCTATCAGGCCATGGTGCGTGATAAGTTTGCCTGAGGAGGTCAAAAAACCCCTATGCTTCCATAATGTTCCAAAATCATGCGTGACGCCAAAGGCATACCTGCTATCAGTGTAAATATTCACAGTCTTAGCCTCTCTCAGCTCTAGCCAGCAAATTTAGTGCTGTGCTATATGCATTTAATTTTGTGCTATAAAGAACAGCTGGCTGCTCAGTTGGTTCCCAATCATGACTTTGAGTAGCCTGTAACATCCATTTTCCCAAAAATTCCCACTTGTCATTGACAGATTTGGCTAGAGAGAGATGTGGAGATCTCTGATTCATTTGGAATGGGTGTGGATGACCAGCCCGAACTGAAACCCGAGATAAATCTCTACAGCACATCTGTGTTCATTCCATATCACACGCTTCAATATTAATATGTCTGGCCTATTTAATTTCCTGTACCATTCTTTCTCATAACTCTCATGTGGTTCATATCTGTGTATGTGTGCAGTACAGTGCAGCACTTTCAGTGTCATATAGTCTGTGAGATTTAGTACACTGAAAAGAGGATGATTAAAAATTAGTTTGTGCATTTGTTTTGCGCGCTCTGGTTTGGGCTTCAGTTGCCCACATATTATATGCAACCCAGTCTACTTCTCTTCTCTTTTTCCCTTTTTTCTTTGAAGCCTCACATTCTTCTAACTTTTCTCTCAACTTTTCTAATTGTCTTTCACTAAAACGACTTTTTCTGGAAATCCACAGTCCATCACCCACATAGGATATTGTGATATAGAACCATAATTAGTTATCATAAATTGAAAATTACGATGCTTACATGCCCTTAAGAAATAAGCACTCTTATCCTTACTTTCCCATTGTCCGTGTTGGTTCCTATATTCTCTCAACTGTCGATCAACAGACAAAAGCCTTATTTACCTCTTTTAGCCTGATTTTACCTGTACAGGTCACTCAACTGTGCTCGTCAGCACCAGCGATGGCGTTAATCAAAGTCCGATGAAAGTAGTAACAACATCAATATATACTACCATAATATATAGTTAGTTCCCAGAACTATTCATGTAACTTTACTGGTTCCCAGAACCGTTGGCCAGAATCCAAGCTTAAATTCTGCCTACCTGAAGCCAATTGTCAATTGAAGCCAATTGAAGATGGAAAGAGCGAGAATTTAAATAAATTAAAATCTTACCACCTAATTCCAGATCCCTTCACTGGGGCAGTCTCTTGATTGTCCAGATCTCTCCCCACCAGTAGTCCAACGAAGTAACTGTCTTTGGGTTGGTCCGGACCAGACAGATCAGGAATCAACCGCGAGACTGGCACTCAGATGAGGGATCTCGGTGGAACCTCCAGAAATGTGGTGGCAAGTCTGCATTCTGACTTGAAATAATTAACAACCTACACACAGACATAATGGTGCATGTTAAAGCAAAGAGATAAGAAAGGAATTTTTTATTTTGCCGTGGCAAAAAGGCATCTCAAACACAGTGCAACAAGATTACACAGCGGAGAGGCAAAGCCCTCTTTCACGGGTCCCCCTTATATAAAACTTTTGGGTGCATTCTAAACCAAATGTATACGTGACCAACGGCACGTAACTCTTGTAGAATGGTACATCCCCCTTCCATTAAAAGAGATATAGCATATAGAAAGACAAAATATAGATGTCCTTGCATTCCATGAGTAGAGTCGCTCCTGATAAGGACAGCCACCTGGTTAACATCTTCCTTTCCACACACACACCCCAAAGTTCAACAAAGGGTCACCAGTTCATCCATGTTACCTGTTAAAATTTCCACTACAGTCAATAAATACATATATATATATATATATATATGTATATATGTAATATACAACTATATATATATATATATATATATATAGTAGTGCAATTGTCGCGTATGCAACAATCAGCTGAGGTGGAATGTCATGTTGTGTGGCCGTATCGGCTGATCGCACCACCCTCTGGAGAGCTTGCCTGTCCTGCTTGGTGCTGTTCCCAAACCAGGCTGTGATACTTCCCATCAGGATGCTCTCAATGGTGCAGGTGTAGAATGTCTTTAGCACCTTTGACGGCAGTTTAAAATCCTTTAGGCGTCTAAGATGATAAAGACGCTGCTGGGCCTTCTTCACCAGGGTGTTAACATGATGTAAACACCTAGGTACCGGAAACTGTCCACTCTCTCCACTGGGGTCCCGTTGATAGTGAGGGGCTGGTAATTCCTCTCCTGCTTTGTGCTGAAGTCCACTATCAGCTCCTTAGTCTTGCTGATCTTCAGGAGGAGATTGTTGTCCTGGCACCATGTCTCCAGGTTTTCAATCTTCTCAAGGTAGGCCGCCTCGTTGTTACTGGAGATCAGGCCCACCACCACAGTATTGTCCGCAAACTTAACGATGTTGGTGGAGTTGGAAGTGGCCACACAGTCATAGGTGTACTGTGAGTACAGCAAGGGGCTCAGAACACAACCCTGGGGGGATCCAGTGCTGAGGGTGAGTGAGGGTGAGACATGGTTGCCCAACCGTACTGCCTGAGGTATGTCTTGCAGGAAATTGGAGATCTATCGATACAGGGATGGGCTAAGGCCCAGGATCTCCAATGTAGTGGTGAGTATGGAGGGAATTATGGTGTTAAACGCTGAACTGTAGTCAACAAACAGCATTTTGACATAATTCCCCTTCCTGCTGTCCAGATGGCTCAGGGCTGTATGATGGAGGTGTGCGATGGTGTCCTCAGTAGAACAGTTGGGACTGTACGCGAACTGTAGCAGGTCCAGGGTGTCAGGTAGGGAAGAAGTGATGAAGTCTCTGATTAGTCTTTCGAAGCACTTCATCACTACTGAGGTCAGGGCTACTGGGCGGTAGTCATTCAGGCAGGTGGGCTGGGGTTTCTTGGGGACAGGAACAATGGTGGACCGTTTGAAGCACGTCGGGATTGTAGACTGTTTCAGGGAGAGGTTGAAGATATCGGTGAACACAAGAGCAAGCTGGTCGGCACAGGCCTTAAGGACCCAAGTTTGTTGAAATTGACTCTAGTTTCTGTCCATAGCGCTGCTTCGCCTCCTTCACCACTCTGTGCACGCTGTAGGATGCAGACTTATACTCATCCATGTTTCCACTGGCGAGCCCCGTGTTGTACGCAGCAGAGCGGGATCTCGGAGCATCGCGGACGGATTTATCCACCCACGGCTTCTGATTGGGAAACGTTCTGATGATAGTCTTGTGAACTGTATCACCCGCTAGTTTCCTGATGAATCCCACAACCACTTCCGTAAACATGTTGATGTCATCAGAGCTGCGCCGAAACATGTCCCAGTCTGCGTCATCCAAAGCGTCCTGTAGAGTGGCCACCGATTGGTCCGTCCAGCATGAGACCTCCCTCCGAGCCGAAACTTCCTGCTTGAGCCTTTATTTATATTTTGGCATGAGGAAGATGGCGACATGGTCAGACTTCCCAAATGGAAGGCAAGATTGTGCCTTGTAGCTGTCTCTGAACTGTGTGTAGAAGAATTCTCTGAAAATGTATCTGGTAAACATCTGAATGAATATACATCAGAGTAAATGTAAACAGTGAATTCTGTTTAATATACTAAAGGTGCAAATATCCATGCAATAAATGTATATGCTCACTATTTCTGGGTATAAAGGCCTTTGTAAGATACAGGACAGATAGCAGCAGTATGACAGTCATGCAAAAAGACTGTAAAGTGTAAAAGTGCAAACAGTGTCAGATGTAAATAGTTTGTATGTGCGATGTTTGAATAGGTGTTTGTAAACAGGTCCATGTGTGCAGAGTTCTGCAGAGAGTATAAAGTGTCTTATGTGCAATGAAAGAAGTGTGGGGTGAGTTCAGAAGTAGGTGGGAGAGGAGGGAGATAATGGACAGAGTTCAGCATCCTGACAGCCTGATGGACGAAGCTGTTAGAAAGTCTTGTGGAATGAGCCTGGAGGATCCAGTACATTCTGCCTGAAGGCAGTAGATGCTGCCATCTGCAGCGATGCTGTTGGCTCTGCTAGTGAGGCAGGTGTGGAAGATGTCGTCAAGGGAGGACAGAGACATCGGTGATCTTGCTGGCTGCATTCACTATGCATTGCAGAGTCTTTCGACAGGAGGCAGTGCAGCCTCCGTACCACACGGTGGTAGAGTGCTCTCAATGGTGCCCCCGGTAGAAGGAGTGCATGATAGGAGGTGGGACTCCTGCTTTTCTCAAGCAGCTGCTTGAAGACTACAGAGAACTGCTGGACCAGACCAACTTGGTATCGGTTTTGAGACTGTGGTTCTGGATCTGATGGTTGAAGACCTTGCAGAAATGATGTAGAACCCTGAGACAGCTGTACTGGAGCTGATGGGGGATGACTCTGCTGATTTGAAAACCCAGCCTAGGGATCGTGCTGGACTCCGGGTCAGAAAGAAGGTTTATATGGCGCATGAGTCAAGCTGTGTGTGCAATGGAAGACACTACAGTCTCAGTTCTTGCATGTACACATTGATGAAAATAACAGAATGTCCATGGTCCACATGGAAGTTTATAATACCTTTTTATTTTTATATTACTGAAGTGAATATAGGGACCAAAAACCCAACTCACCAAGACGTTGTCACTGGCACACCAGACTCCACTCCTCGCCAGCTCACTCACCTGAGTTTTAATTAAGTTCACCTGCACCTTGTTTCCTGAGCATGCTCACTCTCCTATTTAAACTTCACGATTTCACTCTTTCTTTGTCTGGACTCACACGTAGACTCGCTACTTCTAGCACTAGCATTAGTTTAAAACTTCGTGTTCTAGTAAACTCCTCTAACTTTCTTCAGCTCTCCCTTTTCTCCTCTCCGACTCCCTTCTCCAGCTCCACTTACCTCCTTCCCCAACGTGGACTTCTCCTGGTTTTCTTCTGCCTCCATTCTCCGGTCGCCGCTGCATGCTGGGCTGAGTATCCTACACTTTCCTCTTTCCACCCGTTCTCCGTTGTGCTTAATAAACATACCCCTCACAGGGTTTTAACTCCAAGTTTGTTCCCGCCTAGTGATTTGTGACAGAAGTAACTGTAGTGTTGTTTATTGTTACTAACACCATATTGGTCCGGAACAGCAGTTCTCTGCAGTCTTCAAACAGCTGCTCGATGTGACTGTATATCATCACAACGGACTGGACACTGGAGTCATGACTAGCCTGTGGATAAACATATGCATTGTTTGTGTGTGTGTATGATCAGTAGTTTATCAGTACAATTATTTCAATAACAGCACCACCAAGGAGGTCAGGTACAGGAGGTCAATCGCACCATTTGCAATGACATTGTACAATAGTTGAACTGTGTGTGACAGCTGATCTATCTATCTATCTATCTATAAAATGCAAATCACATAGTACCACTTGCATTTTTGTTTACACGAATGTACAATATCTGCCGATTTTTAAATAAAAAAATCAAGTAAATCAAATATTATGAGTTACAACCTGTAATACTGAAATACTTATACACCTTCTCGTATGGAGCCTGACGAAATTTAAATGAAATCGCAAATCCCTTTGCATTTCCATATTTGTACACAGAAAAAAACTGTCACATAAACAGTAAAACAGAAATGCTTATTTTTTGTTCGTGCCGAGTTTTTGCGTTCAAAGCGAGTTCTGTCTTTTAACATCAAACACGTCCCCTTCTATATTTTTTTTACTGTTAATATTATCATCACTTTAGATATAGTGTAAGTTAAACCAATGAATCATGCCCGGCAAAAACAGAGCAAACGAATCAATATAAACGGTCACTGCGACCAAAACTAATGGCTGAAAAACCACGTGGTCAACAATAAAGTTAGGCAAATTAACAAGTGTACTGACCTGCATGCGGCCGAAAGGTTAAAGAGAAGTGTAAATAAATTGAATAAAATAAAGTGAATTAAATTGTGCTGTCTTGCCACGGAGTTATTCCTCGCCCTAACCCTCTGCTTCGGCCAATGGGTGATTTTCCCCGTTCGGAATTGTTAGGACTTTTGCAACTAGCCAAGAGATAACCTCAACAATAGTAATAATAATAATAGGAGTTTCAGTATAGATGGTAAGAGCCGGACACGAACCGTCTCCACACTTGGAGACCCAAACCGCTGTCCACTATGCTATGAACAGATGGAAGTAATAACTTCAAGAGTGCAAAGAACCGGATCAGCGAACCGCTCTGGCCCACACTCTCAGTGTTGAAACGGAGAACATGAACCGGAGAACGATCTGATGAGTGCATGAGTACATGAGTCTAGAACCTCCAGAACGCTCACTGTCGAAATCCTGAGCTCTTACCTGCTTTCAAAAAGAAATGAAATAGTCAGAAATGGATTTTTTAAATGAGACACACAGGCATAGATGATAGAGTAAGAGGAGGAGAAAGTTAAAGTGTGAACATCACTCTTCTGTCATCTCTCATCACTCATCAATCTTCTGTACCACTTACCCTACACAAAGAGCCTGGAGTCTCTCCCCAGGGACTCGGGGCATCAGGGGGATCACCATGGATGGGGTACCTACCAATCTCACACACACACATACACACACACACACACGCACATACCAGACAATTTAAAGATGCCAGTCAGCCTACAGCACATTATACCTAACAGGGGAACTGGGGAATTATCAAAAATTAATAAACTTTAATAAAGATGTGTCACTAAGCACTTTTCTAAACAATCTGCAGATATCTCATTTTCATTATAAAACACATCAGAGAAACTTTCAGGCATTACTATTATTATTATTATTATTATTATTCACAATTTTATTAACATGTTCTTAACAATTTGTGACTCTTCAATGTAAAATTCACTGCACTATCTGAAACTGTAAATATACTTGAATTAGACATTACTCAGGTGTGTTTACATTCGGAGAGATAAAAAGCTTTATAAATGTCTCTTTAAACAATATAAATGCAGCTACTGTATGAGGGGAAGATCTCAAATGAACAGCTAATGACTGAACCCCAGTGCAGTTCAGCAGAATGATGCAGATGCAGCAGGAAGATAATGAAGTGATGACAGAATGTCAAAGTCTTTAGTCTCTTACAGCATTAACATTTAACCTTTAAGATTTCAGGAGGAAGTGTTTATAGCTTAAAGACTGTAATCATGCTCACTGCAGGTCAACATGCTGGTCAAATTCATTCTTTAAAAGTCTAAATGCTGCTCTAGAATTTTCAGATTCTTGTTAAACTCTGAGATTCCTTCACGCAGATGGTCATGAATCTTCTCCCAGGCCTTCACCTCTGAGTGCCACAGAACTGATCTGGAGCGATTGAGCTGAGCCTCTTCATTTTTGCTTCCATTGGACAGACTGATACTGTTTTTACAGATGGAATACACATCCAGACCAATAAAGAGGGCATTTAGGCCTATGAACCCCACCCTGACTGTCTTTGAAAGGGCCACAGGAGCTCCTTTAGCCTTTTCCTGAATTTTCTAACCAGTTTCACAGCTTCAAATGTTATTTGAAGTATGTTAACATTATTAGTGTCTTTTAAAGCTTCATCCCTGCTGGCCACTTCATTCATACAATCTAGAATCTTCTGCACATCTTCCTTAAATCTGCTATATTTGTCCTGGGTGTTTTTTTTACAACAATGTTTGACTGTCATTTTAGCGATGCCTCGAGCAAGGCTATTGGTGCCACGGACAACTCCAAGAATGGTGCCTGCGATTGTCAGACCCAAGAATGTTCCTGCAGTCACAAGAGTGAGAGCTAAACCTGCGATGGTCAAAGCACCTCCTGCAATATCGACTGAACTTCCAGCCACAGTGGAGATGTTGGAGCCCAGCTTCATCTTGTCCAGCTGATCTGCAGCTTCATCTAAATCAGACAGGAACTGAAGAATTCTGGAGTGATGCTCACTGAATATGAGGATGAAGTCTTGGGCCTTATTATTGAACAGAAAAGTCAGCCTGAACGACTCGTCCATCCTGTAAAGAAAAGGTTCTGAAATATTAATTTGTCCACTGTAAATATCAGTCACAACATGAATTAGAAGAATCTCACCAGAATTCTCATTGTGCAGAAAAAGATATTCAGAATAAAAAGGAAGTGTTTTTACCTGATTTTAGTTAGCTGGAGTAAATGATCATACTGTTTCTGCACAGACACCTCGGTCATGTACAAATGAAATTTCCCATTTATCCATCTGGAACATAATACACATGATTTTAACCATCTAAACCATGTACAACATCAATTCTGCACACAGATGTTCCCTCTGGGAAACATTTTCTCATAACCAATCATGGTCATCTGCTGTCACCAACATGGCATTCAATGACAGGTCACAATATTTTACGAGACAGACTGGAAGAATTTGTTTTATTGGCGTATTATTTCTTATCTTTATCAGTTAGCAATTATTAATGATGTCTTCCTAATGATTAATAATTTTAGTTTGGTGTCCCACAAGGCTGTGATTAACACCTGCTACTGGCATTTAAATAAGGCCCTTAACTCATCTGACCAGTTCATTTGAATAAAAGTCACTCTGGATAAGGACGTCTGTTCTGGATAGCCCTCTGACCTTATCTTCATGATGTACCGTGTCCTGTCAGAGCTAAATAAAATAACAGAACAGTTCTTAATAGTTTGTTTTTTAGGATGAATTTGACCAGATAGTTTGAACTGAAATGTAAATGAAATTTAGACTCACACTGATATTGTGGTCTATAACTCCTCCCCGAACTGACCACTGCCCTATATCTCAATCTCTGTAAACACGTATGCAGAGCCAGAACACCAGAGGGCACCGTCACCCGAGTATTGACAGTTAGTACTCATTTCCGGTCTTACTCGGTTATTTAAACAGCTCACTATCTAATGTTCTCTGTGAAGTATCATTCACTTATTGGACTACGTACTGAGCCTTGCCTGATTATTTCTAGATTCTCTAAGTGTATGACCTGTGCCTGTTCTTGTGTTTACGATTCCTGGTTTTGCAGTTTTGTTTTGTTTTTCCGAGTGTGTTTGATTTCCCGGCTTTTGACAATGTTGGCTATTCCATATCATTTCCGATTGTGCCTGCTGTTTTGGATTTAATAAAGATCTGCAATATGGATTCTACTTCATCCGCGTCCAGCGCATCCTTACAGGATACTTCACCAGCTGAGAATCCAGCGGATCTTCAAGCCACCATCATCTGTCAGGGACATATGATCAGGTTCTACCAGGATCAAGTGGCCGAGTTAGAAGCACGGCTACAACAACCTCCCGCTGGGACAACAGCTCCACTGCCTGCCGCACACAGTGAGTTCCCACGATTCGCGCTTCCCGGAAAGTTTGATGGAGCCGCCGATCACTGCCGGGGTTTCTTGCGTCAATGTGACAACTTTTTTGCAAAACAACCGGAGGTCTACGGCAGCGAGACAGTCCGATGTGCATTCATGCTTTCGCTTCTGACGGGCAAAGCGTTGGACTGGACTTCAGCGATGTGGGATTCGGACCCACAAGTTAAAACATCAGCTGATTACTTCGCTAATCTCATCAAGGAGGTTTCTGAGTATCCGGTGGGAGGTAAAGACATTTCAGTACTCTTGGAATTACGCCAGGGGAATGAAACCGCCGCCGTTCCGTACGCTAGCTGTGCAGTTGGGGTGGAATGAAACGGCACTGATTGCGGTGTTTCGGGAGGGGATCAATCGGGAGCTCAAAGCTGAGACGGCCTGCAGAGAGACTGATGTCACGATACATACCCATAGCCATTCACCTAGATAATCTACAGCGCCAGCATCGCACTCCCATCTCCACAACACGTCGTGTCATGGAATCCTATAGCCAGAGGGAGGAAGCCGCAGAACCGATGCAGCTGGGGAGGTCGCTCGTTTCAGAGGCAGAGTGTGAGCGTCGCTACCAACAGCAGCTATGCTTTTACTGTGGAAAATCAGGTCATAGGATCGGTCAGTGTCCAGCTAAACCCACTTCATCCCAGGTAGGGGTCAAGAAACAAGCTTCTAAGGTTTCACTGCCGCTGTGTTTCTTTCATAATGACTCTCAATTTCTCATCACAGCACTGATTGATTCTGGATCTGCTGTAAACCTGATTGACTGCAACCTGGTACACGAGCTCGGTCTGACTACTACCCCATGTGTCCCACAGCTAAGAGTTACTGCCATCAACGATCAACCCATTGGGAAAGGACTCCTCACTCACCACACATCCCTCATCGAATTGCAGGTTGGACTATTTCATAGAGAAAAACTCAGATTTTTCATCATTTCGTCGCCCTCAAACCCCGTTGTCCTAGGCCTTCCTTGGCTCCAATTGCATGACCCTGTAATCTCATGGAAGGAAGGGGAACTTAAAAAGTGGTCCACCTATTGCACTAAGAACTGTTTTTTCAATCAGTTAACCTGTCCGTGTTATGCCACCTCCATTGAAAGCCCAGAAATCTCGCTCCAAGTCTCCCTCCCCAAGGAATACCAAGACTTTTTGGAAGTATTCAGTAAAGAGAAGGCCTCCAAGCTACCCAAACATCAACCCTGGGATTGCACTCTTGATCTCCTCCCAAACACCACACCACCTAAGAGCCACATTTACCCCTTGTCACTTCTGGAGAAGCAAGCTATGGAGGAGTATATAGAAGAAGCCTTGGCAGCTGGATACATCCACCCATCGACATCACCGGCTGCTGCAGGATTCTTCTTTGTAGAAAAGAAAGACGGAGGTCTTCGACCCTGCATCGATTTCAGAGGTTTGAATGCGATCACGGTGACATATCCATACCCACTGCCCCTGGTGCCTGCGGCCCTCGAACAGCTACAAGGTGCAAGAATTTTTACCAAGCTTGACCTGCGCAGCGCTTACAATCTTGTTCGGATAAAGGAGGGTGACGAATGGAAGACGGCGTTCTCCACAACAACACGGACATTACGAATACCTGGTCATGCCTTATGGGCTGACGAATGCTCCCACCATTTTCCAGTCACTCATAAATGAGGTATTTCATGATATGCTGAATCAATTCGTCATCGTATACATCGACAATATACTCATTTACTCCACCAACCTCAAACAGCACATCTCCCATGTCCGCACTGTCCTCCAACGCCTCTCTGATCACAGACTCTGGGATACGTAATCTCACCTGAGGGAGTAGAAATGGACCAAAGTAAAGTGTCAGCCATTATGTCTTGGCCTGAACCCACCTCCATCAAGAGCCTGCAACGCTTCCTCGGCTTTGCCAATTTCTATCAAAGATTTATCAGAAATTACAGTATCATTGCTAGCCCGTTAACTTTGTTGTTGAAGAGTAAGCCCAAGAAATTACAGTGGACTGACCAGGCCAGGGTGGCATTTCAGAAACTAAAAAGGAGCTTCTCTTCTGCCCCTATACTCTGCCTCCCTAATCTTGAACTGCCTTTTGTTGTAGAAGTGGATGCATTGAATTGTGGGATAGGGGCCATTCTCTCCCAACGTCAGCCAAAATCTAACAAACTTCATCCCTGTGCTTCTCCCGTAAGCTAATGCCGGCTGAAAGAAACTATGACATTGGGAACCAGGAGCTACTGTCTATCAAAGCTGCCCTGGAGGAATGGAGGCACTGGCTAGAGGGAGCCCACCATCCGTTCCTGGTGCTCACCGACCACAAAAACCTGGCTTATCTCCATGACGCCAAACATCTCAACACTCTTCAGGCAAGATGGGCATTATTCTTCACACAGTTCACATTTTCACTTTCCTGTCAACCTGGTTCTAAGAATGGTAAGGCTGACGCACTTTCTCGCATTCACGAAACCATTGAGCTACCGGCCTGTCCAGAACCTATCCTCCTGCCTTCTGTCCGAGTGGCTCCTGTACAGTGGAACATTTTGAGAGACATAGAATGAGCACATGCAACCAAAACTCCTCTTCAAACCACTCCCCCGAATAAAGTGTACGTCCCCACAAATATCCGCCAGCGAGTTATACAGTGGATCCACGAGAACCCGAGTACTGGACACCCCGGCATCCATAGAACCACTCAGCTGGTGCGACAATGATTCTGGTGGCCGTCTCTTAACCATGATGTCGAGGAGTTTGTCCAATTGTGTTCGTCCTGCACCCAGTCCCGAAACAGCTGTCAGCCACCCTGAAGGCCTCTTAGAACCTCTGCCCATACCATGTCGACCATGGTCTCATATCTCACTAGATTTCTTCACAGACCTCCCTGCCTCACAAGGTTTCACCACAGTCATGGTCGCAATAGATCTTTTCTCTAAATCATGCAAGTTAATCCCCATGAAAGGTTTACCCACAGCCATGGAAACTGCCACAGCAATGTTCCAGGAGGTTTTTCGCCACTATGGTTAACCCAAGGACATTGTTTTGGATTGCAGGCCGCAATTTACCTCTCGGGTGTGGTCAGAGTTCTGTAAACGACTTGGCATCAGTGTTAGCCTCAGCTCTGGATACCATCCTCAATCTGACGGCCAAACAGAGAGGCTAAAGTAAGAAATAGGAAGGTTTCTCTGGATGTACTGCAGTCATGAACAGCACCGATGGAGTGAGTTCCTCCCCTGGGCATGTATGCCCAGAACTCGTTGCGCCATTCCTCCACCAACTTAACCCCCTTCCAGTGCGTTCTGGGCTACCAACCTCTTTCTGTGGTCAGGAGAACCATCAGATGTACCCTCAGTTGAGGATTGGTCTAGACGTAGCCAAGATATCTGGGAGAGAGCTCATGTGCGGCTCCAGAGGGCGATCCGTCAACAGGAAAGCATCGCAAATCGTCATCAACACCCCCATCCGGCTTACCAAGTAGGATAGAAAGTGTGACTCTCTACCAAGAACCTGAAACTGAAACTCCCCTGCCATAAACTCAGTCCCAAGTTTGTTGGTCCCTTCAGAATCCTGCACCAAGTCATTCCAGTGTCCTTCCGCCTCGAGCTTCCTCCCACATACTGTATCTCACCCACATTCCACGTGTTGCTACTCAAGCCGTTCCATGAACCGCATGCTACCAGATCTGCCACTACTGAACCCCCTCCGCCCTTGGACATAGATGGCTCTCTACCGTACCAGGTGCATTCTATCCTTAACTCCCAGCGTCGTAATGGGCATCTTCAATACCTGGTGGACTGGGAGGGTTATGGCCCAGAGGAACGGTGTTGGGTCAACGCGCAGGACATCCTCGATCCCTCACTCACAGAGGAGTTCCACTTGAACTTCCCAAACTGACCTGCTCTGCGCCCACGGCATCGAACACCAGGAGGTGTTCTAGAGGGGGGGGTTCTGTAATGCAGAGCCAGAACACCAGAGGGCACCGTCACCCGAGTATTGACAGTTAGTACTCATTTCCGGTCTTACTCAGTTATTTAAACAGCTCACTAACTAGTGTTCTCTGTGTAGTATTGTTTATCCAATTGGAGTACGTACTGGGCCTTGCCTGATAATTTCTAGATTCTGTAAGTGTATGACCTGTGCCTGTTCTTGTGTTTACAATTCCTGATTTTGCGGTTTTGGTTTGTTTTTCGAGTGTGTTTGATTTCCCAGTGTGTTTGATTTTGACCCTGTTGGCTTTTCCATATCTTTTCCGATTTTGCCTGCTGTTTTGGATTTAATAAAGATCTGCAATATGGATTCTACTTCATCCGCATCTGGCGCATCCTTACACTCTCTCATTGACTGTAGGTCATAGCTGATGTATTTTTCAGTCAGAGCTTCTTTCACACTGCAGGACTTTGAATCGCAGATGCCCATGAAATATTTGGCATGCCTCAAAATCTCATCTGCAACTCGGGCTCTGCTATTGAAGCATTATCGGATTAAACATGGAAGCTACACAAGAACCAATCAAATTCCTTCTCTTATTTTAAATCATTCAATGCTTTTAAAGTGCATTTAACAAGAAATAGGCCTGCTGGTGAAAATGAATGCAGAATGGAATCAAAACTATTAGAACTTGTGGAGGAAATGAAGAAACGTCATCCAGGTTCTACCCTGATATCACAGTACATGGACATAACTTTTTCACTGTGGAGAAAAGAGTTGGTTAAAAATGAGCCTTCAAAAAAAGAGACTTCAGAAAGATGACCAGCATTCTTCATGGAAAGGTCAGGGTAATGAACACATTTATCTAGTGCATGTAAAAACATGTGAAGTCTTAATCTGTTGTTTCTTCTGTTCTTCTCCTTTCACAGATTATTGCAGCCAGGTTTTGGATGCTCCGACCTGCTTTAGCTTCCTTAAACCCTATATTAACTGCCTTTGCAAGCACCTCCTCACTTCTGAGAACTTTTACAGCTGAAGCTCCATCCACAATATTATTAATATCTTTTCCTACACTAACAGTATCCTGAGACAGGTTTTCTTGGTAAGAATTTATGAAAATCATTATTTTTTGTTGTTTAAACTGGACACATTTTAATGTACAGAAAAAAGACAAAGCTGTAAGTTGTATTACACTTTAATTTCTTTGAAGATTATGAACCCTTTTTGGTCTTGTACCCGTACACAGCCATGCTGATACAGAGTCGTAACAGCACCATGTTACTGTGCACTTATACAAGAGTTTTACTAACAATAACAACATTATTATTAAATATGTTCCAAGAACATCACTTCAAGAGCTAGAAACAGCACCTGGAGCAGTCTGGATTTTTAAATAACACACACACACACAAACACAAACACACACACACACATTTGTTTGCATTTGTAATATAAGAATGTATTTTGATTTTGTTTTTCTTTCTTATCAGGACTGTGACTCTGACCCTCCTCAGGTATGGAGTTCTCAGGGTGGAGCCGGAGGACAGCCAGCTTCGTCCACATGGATTGCCATGGAGGCCACTGACACTGCGATTATTCTGGAGGACATCATAGCCCTGGATGGAGTTGAGAACAAGAAGAAGAACACTTTCAAATGCAAAGGGTTTTCTTTCCTTGGGACTCAAATCACTAAAGCCAAATCTGTAATCACTACAAAATCTTCTGATGTGTTAATCACTATGTTTTTGTTCGGTCTGTTGTTGACTTTTGTGAGTTTAAAAAACCCTTTATTTAGTTTTGTTCAGTCAGGATGTGTTCCAGATGTTCGTGATGGTGAACAGGACTGTCTTAGGTCTGTAGTTGGAGTTTTGTGTCCAGGTCGATGAGTGACTGATTAAAACAAATCCCTGTAACTAAAAGCTCTGGTGTTTTACTCAGTATGTCTTCAGTGTGTTTCTAATTACAGAAACAAAACTGTTTTACTGTAGAGTTGAATACTGGGTGTTTTAATCATTCACCTATCAACCTTTTAGTTTTAAAAATGTTTTAAAGAAAATGTTTTTTAGTTTTAAATCCCTTATATTGTATTATAAGTATTATTTTTTTCTTTGCATTGAAACCTTTTGAATTGTTTGGGATGACTGTGGGAACACAGAGACACAGGCAGCAGGCTGTGGTGATCATATTTCTCTGGACATCACAGAGGTCACAGCTCTCCTGACAGTAGGTTTCTCTTCAAATCATCCTTAAAGAAACTACTTGGAAATGTTACAAAAGTTTTGGAACGCTGTTTCCATAAAATACATGTTTTGACCTCATTTACTTTAGACTTTACTCATTTTTGTTAGTTTAACTTAACTTAATATAAAATGTAAGGCAATCAGTTTCCTAATATTTCCTAGTAAAATGAACACTAATAAGAAGTTAACCCAACTAATGATGAGTCACGAATACTTAACTATACTAGATGAATAGTCTAGAAATATTAAGTTTTGCCAAATTAACATGAATGCACTACTTTACTTATATATTTAAGGCAATCGGTTTCCTCACATTTTTAAGTCAACTTATTACATACAATTTAGAGATGCTAGTCATCCTACAGCACATGTCCAGGAGGTGTGAGGATAACCACTAAGCCAACGTCCCCCTCTAGTGTCCACATTTCATTTCTAAAAAAATAAATAAATAATGTGGTGTATAGTCATTTATAATTATCAATAATTAATAAACTTTAATAAAGATGTGTCACTAAGCACTTTTCTAAACAATCTATAGTTATCTCATTTTCATTATAAAACACAGATCAGAGAAACTTTCAGGCATTATTTATTATTATTATTATTATTCACAAATTTATTAACATTACTAAGAAAGCAATTTCTGAAACATACTCAAATTAGACATAACTACAGCTAATGACTGAACCCCAGTGCAGTTCAGCAGAATGATGCAGATGCAGCAGGAAGATAATGAAGTGATGACAGAATGTCAAAGTCTTTAGTCTCTTACAGCATTAACATTTAACCTTTAAGATTTCAGGAGGAAGTGTTTATAGCTTAAAGACTGTAATCATGCTCACTGCAGGTCAACATGCTGGTCAAATTCATTCTTTAAAAGTCTAAATGCTGCTCTAGAATTTTCAGATTCTTGTTAAACTCTGAGATTCCTTCACGCAGATGGTCATGAATCTTCTCCCAGGCCTTCACCTCTGAGCGCCACAGAACTGATCTGGAACGAATGAGCTGAGCCGCTTTGGTTTTGCTTCCTTTGGCTAGACTGATACTGTCTTTACAGATGAAAAACACATCCAGACCAATAAAGAGGGCATTTAGGCCTATGTTCCCCATCCTGGCTGCCTTGGAAAGGGCCAGAGGAGTTCCTATAGCCAGCTGCCCAATGTCAGGGAGATCTGCAGCCAGTTGTGGGATGCTCCGACCTGCTTTAGCTTCGTGAAGCCCCAAATTAACTGCCTTTGCAATCACCTCCTCACTTCTGAGAACTTTTACAGCTGAAGCTCCATCCACAATAGCACCAATAC